>NW_026921491.1:0-184804 GCF_032062105.1 Saccostrea cuccullata | reverse complement strand
TAAATTGACTTTTGGTCTCTGATACTGTATTGTACATTGTACTGGAACATGTATCACAACTTTACGATGCATTATTTATTCATGCAAATAAATCGTTATTTAGACATTCTCAAGTAAATGTATTTCATACTTATTATGGTAAAAAAAAGATGTTTAAAAACAACATTCATTATTTACAGAGAACAGGTAAATAATAATACGTTTGCAAAAATTAAAACTTTCTTTTTAAATCATTGATAAAAAAACATAAAAAAGAATCAAAGAACAATATGGGTATATCTTAATAGTTTTCATTGTTTCTTACACATTGTAAAAATATTTAATTACATAGAGTAAATTAATATTCTATATGAAAGTATCAAGAGATCACACAATAGCATAAATATAATCTGTATATTACAAATCCAGATACACATGTAGCAGGTTCTATATCTATACTACAAATCCAAATATCCATGACTGACTTACGAAAAGCGTAACTTCAAAACTTTCAACTCTTGATGTGAAGGGAAACAAATCACGCCATCATTTTTGTACATTTTTTTCGTACATTTTTTTTTTACAAATTGATAACATTATATTTTTACACGGAAAAGATATAACATATGTAAATCTTTTTTTCTCCCTTTTTTTTCTGTTCTAAAATCACGGTGAATACGTTAATCTATTAAAGAGGAAGCTTCCGGTTTTCTGCTTCCTGTATATGTCTTTATCTCTGGGACATTATCGTAAATATGAGTCAATTTGAACAGAAAACATGTTTGGTGCAAAGAAAACAGTATCACGGGGTTTTACAAAACGAAAACCTTTCCTTTATTACATAAATGTATAATTTCATTTTTTTAAGTAATGCAAAATACGTCATTTATAATAACATATGAGTGACGTCATGCTGTTCATTGACTCTGTCTTTTGTCATTAGCCTACAACGACTTATAAATAATATTTTCAGATTCATATATCTAACTTCTGGAAAAAAAATAATAGAGTGCATCTTTTCTACAAAGGTAAGGCCCCGTGGGGATCCGGGTTAGAATAGATCCTCAGTACCCCCTTGCTTGTCGTAAAAGGCGACTAAATGGGGCGGTCCTTCGGATGAGACCGTATAAACCGAGGCCCCGTGTCACAGCAGGTGTGGCACGATAAAGATCCCTCCCTGCTCATTGGCCCTGAGTGCCGAGCAAAGGCCCAAATTTGCAGCCCTTCACCGCCAATGGTGAGGTCTCCATATCAGTGAAATATTCTGGAGAGGGACGTTAAACAGTATACAATCAATCAATCAATCTACAAAGGTAAGAGCAAAATCATTTTTTTTTCATTTACGCAGGTATGTTTAGGTTACAACCAAACATTCTTATTGCCTATATTATATAACGTCATAGTAAGTTATATGACGCGAAGTTTAGCGATAACGATTTCTTAAAATTGATATCTTAGATTGCTTTGAGGTCGTAAAAATGAATTCTCCCAAAATTGATATTTTAGATTAATTTGATGTCGTAAAAATGAATCAAAATATACAGAGGCATAACATAAACAGAATTTTTTCGCTTCTGCGTCTCTGTAGTTATCACAGGAGTTTAATACCAAACCCGTGACGTCATAACTGTTAATCATGCAGTAGCAGAGTGAAAGTGAAACGTAACGAAAATTCATGTAAGCAAACATAAAAAAATCGGAGTTTAATAGCATTTATAACTAGGAGACTTATTGTTCACAGAACAAAAAGAGGTTTTTCCACCTTCTTTGAATTTTAATTTTGTTTTATATCTGACTTCTTAAAACTAAATTCCATGAATAAGAAACCAAAATTGTCTTAAAGGATAGAACAAAAATGAAAATTAAGAGAAAAGATGAAATGATCTTGACCTTTGACCTTGAGAAAAATGTTCAAGGTCAAAGGTCAAGGGTCACAATGCAATTGACTTCATGCTTCTACGACGTATAGTTTTTAAGTAATAAGGTTTAATAGTAAGTACAAATACGTTTAAGGGCAATAACTCAGATAAGGGGTCATCACCTTTTGCACTTATACAGTGAAGTTATGCCTCAAGATCCTAAAGACATTAGTGAAGGTTTGGTGTTTCTACAGTCTAAAGTTTCCGAGAAGTAGCGATTACATGTTTTTTTGCACAAGGGGCAATAACGTTTTTTTAAATAAAGACACATATTATTGAGATATATATTTTTAAAGAGCTTAATTTTTCAAATTTTGAATGACCTTAATTTTTTACCTTTGCATTAATTTCATAATCATTGTAAAAAAAAACACGCCCTTTAAAAGCAATATTTCCTTGAGAGTAGGAGGACGTCAAATATTTTTAAGATGATTTATAATTCAGCATATTTTTAAAAAGATTTTTTTCTCCTAATTGTAACAATATATGCTCAGTTTCTTTGCCATTACGATCAAGAACGTTTATGAGTTTATAGTTTTTATGAAGAAATAAATTAAATGAGAATATTTGTTGTATCCCCCTCCCATTTTGTGTACGAATTTGATTTTTTGTGATTTTCTTAATCCCTCTTATCATTTTGTTTACTATACATTTGTAATTTAAAAGCGTTTTCAACAGGTATCAACTTCTGTCTATGAAAACTGCAGCGTTATGATTTGATATTTTAGTTATTGGTGACGACTTCTTTTGCCAACTTTGGGGTATATTTTCCTTTATTTCAACATTGCACTATCAAATTCTTTTTATTCCAAAATGTAAGATATATTCTTTCTTCAACCTGTATATTGTATCCGCTTCCTTAACTGTTTATAGGCTTCTCTTGTGACAACCCCCCCCCCCAAAAAAAAAATAGTTAGTTAAATTAAAAAAACAATTTAGTAAGGTTTAATGGACATTAATACTGGGTCAGATTGCTATAAGGATATACAGGTTGGTATAAGTATATTTCTTAAAATTGGAAAGGACAGGTGTTTTATTGACCAATGCAGGAAAGAAGAGAAATATATTCCTGACCGTGCGCAGAAAGTTGCGCAGTAAACTGACCAACATTTGCACTACGGGATCTGAATCAATTTGTCTAAAAGACTCAAACACAGGGTTCTCCATCATTTGAAATGTTACTGTGTTGCAGAGTTAACGCGAAGAGCTAAACTTTTGCGGTATTTTAGCGATCAAATTCGCATCTAAATCACTATTTGTGAAAAATACAAAAGAATACATGCGCACACTTATTAAAAATCGCTAATTAGTTACACAAATGTTATGGTGGTACATATTGATAAAAGTAAAAACACGTTCTGAAAAGTAGAGGAAATTCTGACCGATATAGTCGTACTACTTAACATTTTTGAAAGTAAAGATTTATCCTGATTATTTATCAGGTCTGGACGATTTCTAAATAAGGAAGTCAAGAACGATAACCGTGAATTGCTATTAATACACAGAATAAACAAGACACTAATCCTTCTGACCAATCAGGTAACAGCATTTAGACAAACCCATGAGAGAATAAATAAAACACGTGGTTTTTAATATTTTTTGCTTAAAAGATTTTTTTAGAACAAATTTTTTGTAAACTTTATGCGCATTTGGGAATAATATTATATTTCTGACAATTCTACCGTGAACAAACACGACTTGAAAGCTTGGAATAAGTTTCAAGCTGGATAAAAAAAAACTGTCTCTAGGAGATGGCAATCCCAAAAGTTTACTTACGTTAAAAAATTGATATACTACGGTAAATTTTCAGTTTTTAGAGCCTGACATAAGAATCTTATCGAAAAGATATTAAACAGTCTTTATTATTTTTGAGTGTTTATTACAGAATACTAGTATTCTAATGGCATACAGTTTCTGATATGCGAGGTAAGAAATTGGGATAAAACGCATTCAGGTATAATTACAGGATTCTCTTTTCTCCACGCTAATTACCATAAACGCCTAATCCTAATGCCCATTTAAAGTCTGCATAGCAAAGTATTCGGTGCTCATGAAACCCGTGATAATGCAAAAAAATATGACTGTGTATACTCCATACGATAAACACTTGTGTGAGTTGATCTATACACATGGAATTTAAGCTTTATCGATGAAAATTGGACGGCTAAGCAAAATTATATTTACCATCACATAATATATTCTGGTAAATGTTATAATTGAACTTGATAAAAACTTGCTGGTACGATCTATACCTCTGTAAACGATTCTATCGTGCATTATTTTTTTTCTTTACCGAGATAAAAATGTCAAGGTTGTTCACGGTAAAAATGTGGGGAATATCTTATTCTTCAAAAGTTTTCATCTTGCTTCTACATATTTTTTGTTAAAAAAATCTTTTTGAGGAAAAAAAACAAAAGCACGTGTTATCTTTTTGTTCTTTTAAAACATGTTTTGGGGTGTGTAAAAATGCTGTTGTCTGATTGGACATAAAAAAAAAATTACGTGTACTTGATGTTCATTTATAGCAACTTTTGGTTATCGTTCTTGACTTCCATATTTAGAAATCGTCCAGACCTGTTTATCAGATATCCTGATCGAGTTATCAAATTACAAAAAAAGAAATTCCAGAACATTGAAATATTTTAAGAGTTCCTTGAACATATTCAAAATTTTAAGCAATTTATTTACAACAATTAATTGACTTCGATACGATGTTACATGTATGTCTGACTTATAGTGCTAAAATAATTCGTGACTCTATAGAAAAACAGATTTAAATATATTTTTTAAATAATACAATGCATCTTATTACAACTACCAATTCACCCTTACATGGAAGCGTGAAAACAAATTATTTGTCTTTGTTCCGTCATGTGTAAATTCCATTGAGGGTCTAGGAGATAATTGATTATGCAAGGTGAAGACTTGCTATTTAAGTGCTTTGTCTTTTCTAATTGAAAGACGGTATAATTTTTTAACAAAAATCTCAATTATAGAAAATTTGTGCGATTAGATTTTCAAATTATCACAGATCTTTCTGTGTCGGCAAGATTTTTACTTTGTTGCATGCATAAAATTTGAATCGTTACTGTGTCGGAGAAAATTTTGCTGTGTCGGGACCAACACAGTTGTGGATCAAGCTTATGGATCCCCCATGACATTTACATCAATATAATGTTAAGGTTTCTAAAGCTAGCTTTCAAACCTCAAACTGCTTAAGGACAGATGATAAAAGCAAATCTTTTTCTTTGGAAGTGACTTGATGACATGTCACAAGTTTAGAAAAGTGGATAATCCTTTGATTTTTTATTCATAGAACTGGACAATGATAAAAGACTTATTAGAAATATTAGTAATATTTCATTTAAAAAACAAAATTAGACAACTCATATTTAGAAAAAAGTTTACTGATAAAAACAAATTCCAGAATATGTTACCTTGGTGCTAAAAGTGAAATATAAACTTAGAAAAATATACCAATCCAGGTGATTTTCAGGAAGAAAAACAAAATGACAAAATTTCATCAATACCATATATGAAATTTTTTATCACTTTGCTTTTCCTGATAAATTTCACCTGGCTTGGCATACATGTACTTTTCTAATTAAAACATATTCTAAAATTCATTTTTACCTGTATACCTTCACTAGGTGTGTGATATCCATATTTGTAACTTTATTTATATGTTACTAATATTTTCCAATTCTATTTAATTTTGCATTTTTTTTGGGGGGGGGGGGGGGAGAATTCTAAGAATTATCCACTTTTCTAAACAAGAGACATGGTATTAATTCTCCTAAAAGAAAGAAAAAGAGAAAAGAAAAGTTTGTATCATCTGTTTTTAAAGTGAGCACGAACTTTAATTTTCGCTTATGAAGTTGATTTGTCAAGACCTTAAATGTTAAAAAAATCAAAATAAATCATAATTTATTTTGTTCTCCAATTCATTGATATGGCGATGAAATGCAGCATTTTCCACACACAAACAAAAGACATGGTCGAGTGAGAAATATTTGTATATGAAAATAAATCTACGTAATCAAACTACACATTTGTATGGAGATGATTGGCTGATGGAGTTATACATTATGATAGACTACAAGAATTATATACTACTTCTCTCCAGTTATTTGACTTTTCGCAGGGATCAGTTTAAAAAACGACTTTTATAAAAAAAAATTCTTTGTTATCTACATACTTTATAATATCATATGATTAAGAACAAAAAGACAATGAATAAGATAGATATAAAATTTTATTATGTAAAATGATTAAATGCGATTTTTGCATTTTTAGGAAGTAAGGTTACATGTATAACAATATTTTTAGAACAAAATACATATTTGTAGTTTTCATTAAATTCATTACACAAAATATCATATCTAAAAATGTGTTACTTTGTAATAATTCCAATCTTAATTTTATTTATTGATTCCCTGTGTTTTGATTGGACGAAAACAAATTCAAGAAAAAGTTTACACATCGATGAATTCTTCAATTAGAACTACTTTCTTGACTGTTGTAAAAACATTGAAAACAGATACTTCTAGTCCGTTTTAGCTAAATTATAATTACAAGAAACTGTAAATAAAAATGAATGAATGAATGAATGATCGAATGAATGAATGAAAAGGAGATAAACAGGACTGACAGACGGGAATATTATATTTATGTCACTGTCGGATCACGAGTGTGAATTTTAAAAAATCGCTGATCATGCTGTCATTTTCTCGACGTTCCAATTATCAGCTCAGTTGGTATCGTTGTGATAGGGAAAAGAAACGTACCTGTCTTGCCTTTTTAGCATCAAAGTCATATGTTTACATCCTACAGATCCCATATTCTCCCTAAATCTTTGAACGAACCAGAGCAAATCGAGGACGTCGTCGGTCTGCATCTTTCATTTTGACGTTGTTGTTAAAATGTCAACATGACCATGGTCAAGGACGAATTATTCTGGAGAATACGCGTATTTACGATATTTGTTGACTTAAACAACATTAAATGAGTTTTTATAAGTTTATTTATTGATGGTTTTGACAATTTAAGTTGGATTTTATCGATATTCATCTTGTATACGTTTCTTTGCGGCAAAAAGTATTCCTACGCCGTACAAAATAACGGATTGTATGGCGGCCTCAAAGGGAAATAATTTTAATAATTCGCACTTTTATTCAGTTTGTGAGTAAAAAGGCAGAGTTTACACATCGATAAATTCTGAAAAAAGAACGTTTAATCCTATAATAAATCATCCATACCATCATTATCTCAAGAATAAAGTCATAATAATTTATAATAAATGTGATTAAGATATGTGAACAACTATGGAACAATTATGGATATATAGATATAAAATGTCAGTTATATTTAATCATCATGAGGGTCTCTTTTATCTGTTTACTCTCAGTCACGGTTGGATACCATGGTCTGTACCAGGACTCCGGGGACCACTGACCGTTAAGGAAGGCTCGGTTGCAGGCGTTGAACCACCAGCCTCCTCTTATGTTACTTTCAGCAGCACAGTTACGACCAATCCACCTGTCGTTATCCCTGTCCGGGGTGGAGAAGGACATCCCAGACAGATCGAAACGAGAATCACCAGTGTGCAACATAGAGTCCCCTGTAAAATTATCTAAGAAAAATATATCATGAACACCTATTTCAGATTAGGTCATTATTATTTAATAAAAATCTAAAGCTTAACGAGGCCCTATCTAGTTGAAAATTACGAAAACGGAATGATAAAAAATTTCAATTCTTGGAAATATACTTGTATGTTTAATGCTTAGAAAAATTAGAATGAAATTTTGTAACCTTGCCTTTATTGTAGTAAAATGGGGGCACTGTCAAGATATGGACAATTTTTCGTGTTTTTATACACAATTACATATAAAAACTCTTCAATAAACAAAGAAATTTATAAATAAAAAAAAATACATGATGAAATTCTTTGTTTTTCACATATATCATGCAATTTTCATTCTTCTTATAAAAAATGAAAAGAAAATTAGAAGTAGCCTTTATTGTAGTGAAAAGGGGGCATGTCAAAACACAAAATTTGGATATATTCTATCCAACTACATATTTTCTAGGTCGCAATGTGTTTACATAACACCAACAAATGCTTGCAATACTGTATTAGTTTCTGAAAAAAAAAAATAATTCTTACATTGCGAAATAATTTTCTCGCCATGCTTTATTTTTCTCTTAACACGCGGAAAAAAGGGGTAGAGGGAGGAGAGGGGGGGGGTTAAAGGCGATAAAATTGCAATTTTTACTACTATCATGAAATATATAGAAAAATAAAATATTTCAGAGGTTCAATTTAAATGATTTATAGACTTGTTTTATTTTTAAAACTGAAGATAATCCATGCATATTTAAGTCCGCAATAAAAAGAGTGTGTATAAACACTTCAACATGTTCAAAGAGAAAGACTAAAATCGTTTACTTTTAGTTGCAGTCTTTGTTTTTTTTTTTTTAACTCAGAAATTGAAATAAAACAGGATAAAATTAATGAATCTGTACCAAGAAATTGATCCCTCAAAATTAATAGGTTCCAAAGTTGTTTTTTTAATTTAAATATTTAAAAAAATATAATAGAAATGCCAGCTTTCAAAGCTACCAGGTAAGCAAGATCAGCGAAACATTTTAGCGCAATTTGACGTCATTTTAATTGTGACGTTATTGTGTTCAATTGTGACAGCAGTTTCTTTTTTGACTGTATACGAACATGTTGATGAGTCTCAACAGAAATAAAAGATTGATTGATTGATTGAATGTGTATAGTTTAGCGTCCGTCTCGAGAAATTTTCACTCATATAGTGACGCCATCACTTGCCGGTTGAGAACTAGAAAATTTGTTTTAAAATACATGGTATACACGGCAATTGTGCAGTTTGCTATGTTTTTCGTGCCAGCATTTACTACGACACTGTACCTTGATTGAAACGACCAGTCTGTACGCCCTACAGTGTGAACAGTGTGATTCCTTACTTCGCGGCTCTAACCACCGCGCCACGCTGGTGACGTCAATAAATATGATTATTATTTCAATCATATGAAGCCTTTTTTAACATTGAAATGGGTAAACCTTTATACATACATATAAAACAGGGATATTCAAAATAATTATTTCATGAACCAATAAACTGATATAACATTTGAAAATACTTTTTTATTTCTTTTTTTGGGGGGGGGGGTTGGTGTACCTCTTTAAGTCAACAGTACATGAAACAATATATTTTCTTCCATTTTATCAACACATTAATCATTAAAATTCTAACTAATTTTAACGACTACACATAGATGCAATTTGTGTAATTATTTTCTTTCTTCATTGTTGTATTGCTTTTGTTAAGTCTACTATTTATATCTTCAACACAAAAGCGGGATAATTACAAAAAGTCATCGTTATCCACTGTAAATAATTAAAATTTCAATGTAAGTTGTTTTTTTTTAATTCAATAATCGTTTAACACCTTCATTGATTTCTCTGTATGAGTTTTGTATCTGACAACATTACGTACAAGTACGCATGTAGTGTTTATGACGTGGGAATGTTCAATCTTTTAGCAATTTATTACTGATTGGTTCATATAGTATGGACTCTCGATTTTCAATATACCAGGAAAATTTTACTTTCAAAATATTGATATCCACACATCCCCCTCCATTAATTACGTAACTGTAGGGTAGACTCTCACAGAAAGAATTGGTATTTGTCTATCTGTCACAAGAATTTGAAATCTTTCTCCCTCGCTCTCATAAATATAGGTCGTCATTCGTACATTCTTTTTTCCGTTTACTTACCCAGGGTCCCGGTGGCTTGTCCGCCAAGAAAAAGTCTGTATTTGTTGATTTCGTCAGCAACAAAGAACTGATTGTATAATTCATACAGCTTTGTCCCATTGGTCAGTGTAATGGAGACGTAGAGGGAGGAGTTCCTTCCCCTGGTAAGTTGTTGTATGACGTCATTTCCTTTAATATTTTATCGTCGTGTAATATATAATTGATAATGCAAAAAATATTTAATTCAAGTTGTCATATAACTCAACATATGATTATGAAGGTATGCAGAAATTTCTAATTGTGTAGTGCATGCAGCAATGAACATACATGTAATTAAAGAAGGGAAATCGTTATATATTGTTTTTTTACATAAATTATTATAAACTACATTTTAATAATTAACTGCTAAAAAATTAAAGGCTAATTTAAAATTGAATCAGAAAAATCATCATCCCCTAAAAAAACATAAAATATTACACAGTTATAGAATGGGTACAGTGTAAATAGCAAATTAATGGTTCTCCGAGGGAAGGGAATATTTCTGTATCTGGAACCCTAACCCTTTGGTCAGCCATAAATTTGCTATGTCCTCTGTAGTCATTCCATAACTGTTTATAGTTTACCTATCCAGTAGGATCCGTTAGGATTCCCGAATCCCGTCTTGTAGTCTGTCCAGTTTCTGTCGAATGACACCGAACCACTCACACGTCTCTGGATAGCCTAAGGATTTATGATTTATATCGGGTTTAGTAAAGAAAGTAGTGAAGTTAAATTTTTTAAAGTTATGATTTAAACACAAAAGATTCATATATTTGTTTGCTCTGCTCTTATTTTGTATATTTGTTTAATGGACGTTGAGATTGAATACTGTTCGTTATTTCCATATCCTTCATATATAAGTCTTCTTTAATTATATTAATACCAACAACTATTTAAAGTTGAAAAAAAAAACTTTGTTATCAAAATTATGATATATAATTTTTTTCTACTTTGTAATTGATATATTTATTTCGGAATTTTATTATCCTCCTGTAAACAAGGCTAAAAAATAATTCAATGTTAATTCAGCTAAAAAAATGATTGCAGTTTTAAAATCAAAGTTTAAAAAATTATTAAAGAAATAGTAGTTAAAATTTATGGTTGAGCTAACGAGAGAGGGAGAGAGAGAAAGAGAGAGTAAGAGAAAGGGAGAGAGATTAATGGTTGAGCTTAAGAGAGAGAGAGAGCGAGAGAGAGAAAAGAAAGAGAGAAATTGAGGAGGGATAGAAGGATAGAGAGATCTTACTGTCCACCCTCCACCTTCGGTCATCATGTCACAGAAGACGCTGACCTTGCTTTCAATACCAAATGGATATATCTCATAAACACCAGATTCTGTATTGCCATGGATATAGAGTTTCTTACAATCTTTATATAACTCTGAAAGAAAAAACAACAACATAAATACATGACATGGTAATAACCGTAATATACTCTGAGAGAGAGAGAGAGAGAGAGAGAGAGAGAGAGAGAGAGAGAGAGAGAGAGAGAGAGAGAGAGAGAGAGAGAGAGAGAGAGAGAGAGAGAGAGAGAGAGAGTTTCATTTTTCAGAGAGAGAGAGAGAGAGAGAGAGAGAGAGAGAGAGAGAGAGAGAGAGAGAGAGAGACAGAGAGAGAGAGAGAGAGAGAGAGAGAGAGAGAGAGAGAGAGAGAGAGAGAGAGAGAGAGAGAGAGAGAGAGAGAGAGAGAGAGAGAGAGAGAGAGAGAGAGTGACCTGCTTTGATGGTTTCCAGTATACTGCTCTTCAAATCGTCGTGGATGTTAGTTTCATTTTTCTTAATCTGCGCGATTTCTTGTTTTAAGGAGTCAATTTGTCTCGCGTTTTCTCGTTTTAAGGACTCAATTTGTCTCGCGTTTTCTCGTTTTGAGGATTCAATTTGTCTCGCGTTCTCCTGTCGTAAGTACTCAATCTTTTCGTTGATGGTTTGCAGTATATTGCTCTTCAAATCTTCGTGGATGTTGGTTACATTTTTCATTAGGATGTTAAACAACTCATTGAATTCTTCTTGAATGTTCTTTTGATTAACCGCAATCCGCGTATTTTCGTGTTTTAAAGACTCAGCTTGTCTCGCGTTCTCCTGTCTTAAGTACTCAATCTTATCGTTCAATATTTCAATCGTCTGATCATTACGGTTGCAGTAATTTTTTTCGTCAATATAGATTTTCTGACAACTAGCCGCACAAAAGAGCAAGACGTACACGAAGATAGCCAACAAAACTCCTGCCATGGTTTTACTTGCACGCTGTCTGAAAATAAGCTTCCCTAAAATAATCCGTAGTTTATATACCCTTAAAACGGGAAGTTAAAAGTTTCCCTAAAATATTACTCTACCACAACACTTAAACGTTCAGCAGCGAATTTCATTCGAAAGTCAAGAAAAAATAATAAAGTATTCAGGATGATGGGTCATAGGTCAAATTCAGAGTAATGCTGGTAGTGAATAGCATTATAAAAACGTTATTTTGTAGATACCTATTTTAAAAACTTAAAATGGACATATTGTTTTTAAATACTATATTTTTAATTGATAAATATTAATAAATAAATCAATATTAATGAAACTTTTGTATTTATTTTTTTCACTGCTTTAATCTCTTGAAGGTACAATTACAACACAAGTAGAATTTTTAATACTTACTTAAGATTGTTTTAATTCTAAAGAATATTTTTAAGTTTGTTTTTAATTTTTCAAAGGCAATTCTAATATGAATTAAACTAATAAATTACCTTGTGAATTGAAAATTATTCAAAAGGTACCAGTGCCACTTCGTGTATATAATGACCTCAAAACATTCAGTACCTCTAAAATATATGAAATATATGGAGATAAACAACAATATTCCAGCTCGAAAATCCATTAAACATTATACAAAGGAGCAGAGCAAACAAGGACCTTTAAAACATCGGAGGTGTGATCAGGTGCCATGGATGTGTGAGCATTCCATGCCAAATGGTCACACCCGCTGTCTGTTCCTTGTTAATCGACAATCTTTTCAGAAGTATTGTATCTGTCCCCAAACACCAATCTTTTTTCTCCTTAATGTGTTTTTGAAACAGTAATTTAACTGAGCTGATCTCATAGAACTGACCATGAAAAATTAAAGAGAGGCACTTGTTATTCTTGTAGCAGAGGAATATCTATACTATCTAACATCTCCCAACCTTTCTTAGGAAGAAATCTATCTTTCATGCTTTTAAATCAATTTTCACCAAATAATATGTCTTTTTGTATTTTTGATAGTTTTCGAAGTTGTAAAGTGTCATAATAAGTTTAAATTGCTTTATGGCATTAATAAATACACAAAAATGTTTATTATGCGTATTTTATCTTATTGGCATTGAATTATGAAACTGTATATAAAAATTAAAAGCAGATACTTTCGGTATATTAAGTACATGTACTTGCATATTTGAATTATCATTCGTTGCTTATAGTTTTGAAGGGGTTGGATGCATGTTTGTATAAATATTTGTGACATTATGTGGGTTTTATTATTAAATATTAAATTTTATGCATAAAGTCCTGCTATAGAATTTATATCGTTAGTTTACTTCTGTTTGTTAAGGTATGACTGTGCTTAAATTAGTAATCATTATAAATAAGTAACAGTGAGGAAATAAATATTAAATGAATATTTTTAAAGAATAAGGAAGAAATTCCAAAAAAAACAACTTCATAAATAGACAAAGATACAGCACCTCTTTCAGGATATGTAGATAAAGAGCAATATTCCTTCTCAAAAGTCCATAAATCATTACAGAAAAGGAGCAAGGCAAACACGGACCTCCTAACATAAGAGGTGGGATCAGGTGCCTTTGAGGTGTGAGCATCCCCTGATGACCGATCACACCGCCGTGTATTTCTTGACAATCGACAATCTTTATCAGAAGTATCTTATCTGTTCACCCATAAAACCAGTCTCTATTTCCTTATTTATTTTTGTTCTGAAACTACAATTTAATTGAGATGATCTTACTAGAACTGACCGTGACAAAACCATTGTTAAAAAAAATTAAGAATGACATTTTTTATACTCGTAGCAGAGGAAAATGTACATATTATTTAATATACCCCCATCCTTTTAAGGAATAATTTTATCTTTTATAAGCTTAAATTAATTTTCATTAGGTATTGTATCCGAATATTTAGTCTCATAAATTTTTATATTTTTTGGAGTTGTAAATACCCCAAATTGCTTTGAATTGCTTTATGATATTACAAGAGGCAGAAGTGTGTTTATTATGCTTTTTTTTTACTTTATTCAATTGAAATTTGATTTTGTTTTGCTTTAATAAATACATGGACTTCCATGGTATTTAAATTGTCATGCGTCATGTTTAATTTTGAAGGGGTTGGATGCATGCTTACATAAATATTTGCAAAGGTACATATTTTTATTCTCATTTTTATTGAAAAGGGCATATTCTATACTTTTGGCAGAACATATATTTTTGTAGTGTGTTTGGTAACACCAGCGAAGTTTTGATTTAAATGAATGCACAAGAATGGGAAAAAATCATTTCTTGAATTTATTATTGTTTGTTAAGCTATGATTGTACATTAATTTGAAATTATTATAAATAAGTAGCAGTAAGTAAATAAATATTAAATTAATATTGTATGAAGGAAGAAGGAAGAATTCCAAAACGGAAAAAAACAACTTCATAAATAGAAAAGAAAGCTACATCTTAAAGGATTGGTTACTTCAAAACAGGGTTAAACATGCACAGGAAAAAACTAAAGATAAATGTCGACATGCAATAAAAGATATATATCAAAACGGAAGAAAAAAATGC
This sequence comes from Saccostrea cuccullata, assembly GCF_032062105.1. Classification (NCBI taxonomy): domain Eukaryota; kingdom Metazoa; phylum Mollusca; class Bivalvia; order Ostreida; family Ostreidae; genus Saccostrea; species Saccostrea cuccullata. The sequence goes on along the minus strand of NW_026921491.1, from coordinate 170,279 downwards.
AAACATAGAAAAAAAATCAGCAATATCTTCATTTCCGTCAGTCAGTCCCATCGTAGAAAAGCACCAAGATAGATAAAAATGAAAACTGTGTGTTGTAAACTGAGATAAAAGAAAAATGAGGTCACATTCTACAAGAAAACCCGGATGAATGAAAATGTAAACAGTCATTGTGAACTGAGAGGAAAAAAAATGTCACAGTCACTGGGATTGACTTACGAGGGTTGTCCCAAAATTCCGTAGACAAGCATTGTTTTGTAGGAACCCTACGTCATACATGAATGAAACTTCGTATATAGATTAAACAAACACTATCTAATAAATTTATGGACAAATATGGAGTTACTACACAAATTATTCCAATTTAAAAGACGCATTTCATTGTCTGGTGTAGGAAGGCGGCGCAATATCCAAAAGATGCAATTAAAATTTGGTATATTATATTCAAAATCATACGGAAAAGTAATTACTAGTACCCCATATTTTTTAATGGAAATGAAAATTCTTAATATTGTTTTATTAACTATATTTCCTTAAATTTTGGTGTGTATGCTTTGATAAATATGAATTTTATAACGTTTTATATACAAGGGGTTAAAATCCGAATTTTTTAAAAATGGCGGCGGCGTTGGCCCAGGCGGCGCACTGGACTATGATCAACTGTTTTGATCCTGAATTCACTCTTACAGAAATGTAACAGTCATAAATGTTTGGTAGACTAGGAAACTTTTTCTCCTCCTTAGTATTTAAAATGACTAAAACGGTTTCTCTATGTATATGTCAAAAACAGTAATTAAAATAAACGACAGGGCTAAGAAATGGGCAAAGGTTCCATTGTGCAAATCCATTAGAGAAAATGGACGAAAAGCCCGTAGAAATATAGCGTTTTCAAATTATTATTATTTCATACCTGTACATGCATATACTTTGTTTACATATTTTAATGTTAAATCATATCGTAATAATTCCAATCTTAATTTTATTTATCGATTCCTTGCGTTTTGATTGGACGAGAACAAATTCAAGAAAAAGTTTACACATCGATGAATTTTTCAACAAGAACTACTTTCTTGACTGTTGTAAAATCAATGAAAACAGATACTTGTAGTCCGTTTTAGCTAAATTATGATTACAAGAAACTTATAAAAAAAAAATGAATGAATAAATGAATGAAAAGGAGATAAACAGGACTGACAGACGGGAATATTATGTTTATGTCATTGTCGGATCACGAGTGTGAAATAGGCCCTATTTTGAAATCGCTGATCATGCTGTCATTTTCTCGACGTTCCATATCAACTCAGCTGGTATCGTAATGTGATAGGGAAAAGAAACGTACCTCAGACTCTTGCCTTTTCAGCATCAAATCATATATTTACATCCTACAGATCCCATATTCTCCCTAAATCTTTGAACGAACCAGAGCAAATCGAGGACGTCGTCGGTCTTCAACTTTCGTCATGACGTCAACATGGCCATGGTCAAGGACGAATTATTTTGGAGAATTCGCGTATTTACGATATTTGTTGACTTAAACAACATTCAATGAGGTTTTATAAATTTAATTATTGATTGTTTTGACAAATAAAGTTGGATTTTATCTATAAATCTTGTATACGTTTCTTTGCGGCATAAAGTATTCCTACGCCGTACAAAATAACGGATTGTATGGCGGCCTCAAAGAGAAATAATTTTAATAATTTAAAAAAATTCGTAATATTGGAATTATAAGAATTAAACGTTCTTTTTTCAGAATTTATCGATGTGTAAACTCTGCCTTTTTACTCACAAACTTAACATAAAAGTGCTTCGCACTTTTATTCAGTTTGTGAGTAAAAAGGCAGAGTTTACACATCGATAAATTCTGAAAAAAGAACGTTTAATCCTATAGTAATTAAGATATTTCACATTTATAACTATAACCGTTTCGTTTGATTTAAGAATTTGATTCCGGTAGTTGACATATTTTCTCCAAAATTTTGAACCGTTGACATTTGTATTTTTTGACGTTGCAGATTGCTCCGGGTGTTAGAGAATGACATCACTTTAAATGTTATTACTCGAAAAGTTTTGAAGTAAACATGATAAAACTTCGTAATTTATCTGCCAAGAACACGCTTTATCCACCCTGAAAATTTTATAAAGATACATTAATTTCTTTAAAAGATATGAGCTCAGTCTACGAAATTTTGGGACAACCCTCGTATGTTTAGCCGCTAGTGTTGATTATTACTAAATTAAACACAATTTTTGTTAAATTTATAGAACTGTTGATAATTATAAAATTTAACTTAACTTTATTAAATTCGTAGAAACATTTAACGTGACTTTAATCAAATTCATAGCACCATTATGCCTATCTTTTCTTTTGAATTTGAATAATTCTCTTTATTTGATTAGCTTGCATTTTTAAGGAGCATGAATTTACCCATAATTTTGATATTTAAATTTAAAATATTACTATGTCCTCGAAAAACAATAAAAATCCCCCTCTCCCAATCACGTCTATATCTAACTCAGGATGAAAATCCACCATTCAGTCGACTGAATGGTCAAGTGGCTGAATGGCCACTAAATGGTCACTGAAAGGTCACTGAAAAGCCCTTTTCCCGTGACTTTTCTGTGATCATTCAGTTACAATTCAGTCGACTGAATGGCACATACATTTCAGTGACCTTTCCATGATCATTCAGTTGAATCTTTTTATCGAATAATCGGCATATTTTTTTACCTAAAAATTTTATTTCACTTTTTCCTGGTATAATAACATTAAATGATCTCATGCCGAATTTCAAAAAATAGGGAAAAAAATAATACAAGAAAAAAAATTGCTCCCATGCCCAGAATCGAACCGTGGTCTTTCTCCTGCTTAGGTGTCCGCGACCTTATCAATTCCGCTAACGACTTCATGTTGAGACATTTGGATTTTTCATAGTGCTGAACAAATAAAACATTGTATTTTACAAGTGCAAATGTTCGATTTTATATGCATAAAAACATTAAACATTTATTCATATCAATTACTTTTTCATTGAAGAGATTATGATTTAAAGCCCAATTTCAGTGGAAAATATCGTCTACATCTGTAGGCGGGAATCTGGAGTTAACGTGCCTACTTCTTTTTCATTTCCCTTCTAATATGTAATGAAACGGTGTTTTTTTCACTTTTTGTTTTCTATTTAAAATCATTCACTTTCCAAAATTGCATAAAGAATTTCTTCATGTTGAATTTGACATTTGTAAGTTTTTGTTTCTGTTACGAACGTTATGAATTGTGCATGTTATTACTGTAGTATCTGTGCGACTGTCCCGTGGCACGACCTACTGACAAAGTGATGGCGGGACAGTCACACGGGCCTCTTTTCCGCCAAGGATGGTAAGGAAGACAGACGCATTTGATAGTCTGTGAGTCTCAACCCGTGCCAGGACCCACCCGGCATACAGTGTATATTTGTAACCTATATGTAAACAAGTAACAGCTTTTCAAAAAGCTTGCCTGACGTAATCAATCAATATCTGTGAGAGAAGTTATAAACCTTTTGAGCAATACTTTTTTGTGCTGTCTTTTTATTTGAGAGAACCTTGTAAAAATATTTAATTATTTAACTTGTAAAAGAATGATGTCTTGGCTGCATCAGTGGCGTAGCATCGATTTTGAAAGTGTGTGTGTGTGGGGGGGGGGGGGGGTAGCCAGTGGCATTTTTCTTTTTACTTACCTGAACAAGTTGACAAGCAAAAAAAACATTCAAATTTCCTATAGTACAAGTAAGGTTGGGAAAAAAAGGGGACAGCCCCCCCCCCCCTGTTGCTACGCCCATGTGCATTCTGAAGAGTTGTTAGCAGAATGGTTAATGTATGTGGGTTTTCTGCCAATCACAACACTTTGGTCCCACTCCTCGGGCCTTATCTAGGGAAGGAGACCACATTTATACGCAATGACACCCCCTCCCCCTTTCACAAACTGAAATAAAAGCATGGATGATGTATATAGACCTTTTGTCTGTGGAATATGGAGTTACCTTTACTCAATGTAATGATATTATCTAAAATATACTACTTCTAACTCCGTTTTTTACTATGAACAGGGAACGTATAAATTTTTAACATCCGATGATGTCGATACTTTCGAGTATGTTTTTTGACATTTGACGAAAAGACCCGAGATGATGCGATTGACTTTGATCTACCCCTGGATCTAAATTTTAAACTACACCTTTTCTGAAATCTGTTGTCAAATCATTCATTGTGAACATTTTCAAGAATGGATATAACTAAATACATATGTTGTAGGAAAGCATTTTCTCCAATGAAGTAAACAGTAGTAGTTTGTGTTCAGTGATCTTGAAACGTGGGTACTATATTTTTTTGAGGATGAAATAGGTAAAACCATAATTTAGGCCTTTGTGGAAAAGAAATCCAAGATTTCGCACAGGTAATTTCTTTCGTCAAATCCTCTGGAACCTGGTTGGACTGCGTCGATCTTTTGTGGTGATTGGACTAGTCCATTAAAATATGAAATAAAACAACAGAGGGGAAACAAATTACAGAAATCATTTCATTTGCTTTGCATGTCCATATTCTGACACATACGATTCATATGTTGTTTTAAGGAATAAGATATATGTTGTGGATAGAATTTCTGAAACATAGGTAGATGGAGGTTACAATAACAAACTGTATTTAATTCCATGGAAGTTAGCACCCCCATTCATACAATAGAACAATCCCAAGAAAAGGCGCGAAGATCGCTTACTTGTGACATTTGGTCCGAAAAGAGCAATTCACCCCTTTTTAGAACATAAATGGACTGATCCAGTAGTATAGAAATGCAGAAAAAAGATACACGGACACATTGAAACGGTAAATCACATGGATATATTGTTTCATGCAAACAGAGTAAACGAAGTAAATACTGCATTATTTTGCATCAGTAAAATCATTGTTTCCCTTGTTTCTTTTAAAATGCAGGTTAAAGATTTCCAATGTAAATCAGCTTGCACAAAATCTAGCTCTCTGGGTATGATCTACTAGTTTCGGATCAAGCAATTATCAATTCTTATACAGCCTGACGCCGTGACGTCAGGCAATAAACCGATAGTTACCATACCTTGGGTTTTACTTTATAACGAACTAATCGTTGGTTGCATCATTGGAAGAAATAATTGTTTATGTGCAGGACTCAAGGGATAGTCGGTCACGGCGGCGGATCAAACATATTCTGTAGGAATAGTTGGCCATTCGTACGTGCAACGTTATGCAACTCACCATAACATTCCTAATCTGCGATTGGACACTGGTCAGTTCCTTGTGACAATTCGAGGAAAAGGATCCAGGTCTGTTTGGACGATACCGCAATGTAAACATTGTGCTTTTCGAAAACGTCCCAAATATATGTTTTTTTTTCAGACCGACGACAAAAATGACATTGTTGCTGAAAGTAAGGCCTGAAAAATTGCACAAGAGATGCTTTCCCTTGCAAATTATTTACGCGAAGAAGTTGGTATTGAAAACGTAATTATCGGCCACTTCCTTATGCAGCAAGTGTCACAGTTGATATTTAATTAGATACTTTGTGAATTATTCATATTTGATTATGTAGAAATCAGAAGAGAATGACAAATATGAAAAGATTTTTTTATATATTACCAAGAGATACGAAGCATATATTTGAGGAACGAGTCGTCTGACCTTAATGAATATAATTTTAATACATGTAACTTACTTCATACTATTATGGATAGAGTTGGAGGTGGCTTCGCTTCATTTTCAGGATCCTGTGAGGTCTGTTTGGTGCCAGCTGTGTGTGGCTTCCCCCACCAGCTGTCCCTAAGGAGGAGCCCGTGTCCCTGGTTTGGAGCCCGCTCTCCCTGAGAAGGAGTCCACTGTCCCTGGTATAGAGCCCGCTGTTCCTGAGGAGGACACTGCTATCCATGAGGAGGAGCCCGCTTTTCCTGAAGAGGATTCCGCTGTCCCTCTTGTGAAGCCCGATGTCCCTGGTATAGAGTCCGCTGTCTCTGGTGTGGTGCCAGATATGATACCCATCGTCCCTTCTGTGGTGCCCGCTGCGCTAGATTTAGAACCTGATTTCACAGCTGTGGTTACCATTTAATAACATATCAAAACTTGATACCTCTGTATATTATTATCAGCAAGTATTTGAGAGAATATGTTTAAGGATCTGCCATAAATCATCTTGAATTCAAGTACATTTATTTTATCCCCGACATTAAATGAGCCCTCCTTGTCATGGCATCAGAACTCTGTCCAGCAGCCTACCACTACTGCAGAAGAAAGACTTGGGGAACCTGAGGTGTTCCAGCTGGAAAGTAAAGGTACAAATACCAGGTTTTCAGAGTTTCCTTCACCGCCCCCAGCGGTGGTTCTCCAGGAAGTCCAGTCTGTTTGAACTGGACACAGACCTCCCAAGAGGAATGTTCCAGTCCTCATGAATAAGGACTTCAAGGACAGGAGGAATTTCAGCTGGTAGCAGAATATGTAGGTTGGCAGTACCGGGTATAATCTGCCAGGGGAGTCCACAGCTCACAGCTGTTTAATCAGTTGATAAATATCAAAAGCTGACTGAAGTAGGTACGATTTCACTTATTATACAATTTGTCAGGAGTCTACTGTCCCTGAAGAAGAGCCCGTTGTCCAGGATGAGCCCACTGTCCCTTCTGTAGTGCCTGATGTCCCTGAAGAGGAGCCCATGGTCCATGGTATTAAGCCCGCTGTCCCTCTTGTGAAGCCCGCTGTCCCTGGTATACAGCCTGCTGTCCCTGGTATAGAGCCCGCTGTCCCTGGTATAGAGCCAGCTGTCCCTGGTATAGAGCCTGCTGTCCTTCTTGTGAAGCCCGCTGTCCCTGGTATAGAGCCAGCTGTCACTCTTGTGAAGCCCGCTGTCCCTGGTATAGAGCCTGCTGTCCCTGGTATAGAGCCTGCTGTCCCTGGTATAGAGCCCGCTGTCCCTGGTATAGAGCCTGCTGTCCCTGGTATAGAGCCTGCTGTCCCTGGTATAGAGCCTGCTGTCCCTGGTATAGAGCCCGCTGTCCCTGGTATAGAGCCAGCTGTCCCTGGTATAGAGCCCCTGCCCGCTGTCCCTGGTATAGAGCCTGCTGTCCCTGGTATAGAGCCCGCTGTCCCTGGTATAGAGCCTGCTGTCCCTGGTATAGAGCCTGCTGTCCCTGGTATAGAGCCAGCTGTCCCTGGTATAGAGCCAGCTGTCCCTGGTATAGAGCCTGCTGTCCCTGGTATAGAGCCAGCTGTCCCTGGTATAGAGCCTGCTGTCCCTGGTATAGAGCCTGCTGTCCTTCTTGTGAAGCCCGCTGTCCCTGGTATAGAGCCTGCTGTCCCTGGTATAGAGCCCGCTTTCTCTGGTATAGAGCCTGCTGTCCCTGGTATAGAGCCCGCTGTCCCTGGTATAGAGGCTGCTGTCCCTCTTGTGAAGCCCGCTGTCCCTGGTATAGAGCCAGCTGTCCCTGGTATAGAGCCCGCTGTCCCTGGTATAGAGCCAGCTGTCCCTGGTATAGAGCCTGCTGTCCCTGGTATAGAGCCAGCTGTCCTTCTTGTGAAGCCCGCTGTCTCTGGTATAGAGCCTGCTGTCCCTGGTATAGAGCCAGCTGTCACTCTTGTGAAGCCCGCTGTCTCTGGTATAGAGCCTGCTGTCCCTGGTATAGAGCCCGCTGTCCCTGGTATAGAGCCAGCTGTCCATCTTGTGAAGCCCGCTGTTCCTGGTATAGAGCCCGCTGTCCCTGGTATAGAGCCAACTGTCCCTGGTATAGAGCCAGCTGTCCCTAGTATAGAGCCTGCTGTCCCTGGTATTAAGCCCGCTGTCCATCTTGTGAAGCCCTCTGTCTCTGGCATAGAGCCCGCTGTCCCTGGTATAGAGCCTGCTGTCCCTGGTATAGAGCCTGCTGTCCCTGGTATAGAGCCTGCTGTCCCTGGTATAGAGCCAGCTGTCCCTGGTATAGAGCCTGCTGTCCCTGGTATAGAGCCTGCTGTCCTTCTTGTGAAGCCCGCTTTCTCTGGTATAGAGCCTGCTGTCCCTGGTATAGAGCCATCTGTCCCTCTTGTGAAGCCCGCTGTCCCTGGTATAGAGCCTGCTGTCCCTGGTATAGAGCCCGCTGTCCCTGGTATAGAGCCCGCTGTCCCTGGTATAGAGCCCGCTGTCCCTGGTATAGAGCCCGCTGTCCCTGGTATAGAGCCCGCTGTCCCTGGTATAGAGCCTGCTGTCCCTGGTATAGAGCCAGCTGTCCCTCTTGTGAATCTCGCTGTCCCTGGTATAGAGCCAGCTGTCCCTGGTTTAGAGCCCGCTGTCCCTGGTATAGAGCCCGCTGTCCCTCTTGTGAAGCCCGCTGTCCCTGGTATAAAGCCAGCTGTCCCTGGTATAGAACCTGCTGTCCCTGGTATAGAGCCTGCTGTCCCTGGTATAAAGCCTTCTGTCCCTGGTATAGGGCCTGCTGTCCCTAGTATAGATCCTGCTGTCCCTGGTATTAAGCCCGCTGTCCCTCTTGTGAAGCCCTCTGTCTCTGGTATAGAGCCTGCTGTCCCTGGTATAGAGCCCGCTGTCCCTGGTATAGAGCCAGCTGTCCCTGGTATAGAGCCAGCTGTCCCTGGTATAGAGCCCGCTGTCCCTGGTATAGAGCCTGCTGTCCCTGGTATAGAGCCTGCTGTCCCTGGTATAGAGCCAGCTGTCCCTCTTGTGAAGCCCGCTGTCCCTGGTATACAGCCTGCTGTCCTTGGTATAGAGCCTGCTGTCCATGGTATAGAGCCCGCTGTCCCTGGTATAGAGCCAGCTGTCCCTGGTATAGAGCCTGCTGTCCCTGGTATAGAGCCTGCTGTCCCTGGTATAGAGCCTGCTGTCCCTGGTATAGAGCCCACTGTCCCTGGTATAGAGCCCACTGTCCCTGGTATAGAGCCTGCTGTCCCTCTTGTGAAGCCCGCTGTCTCTGGTATAGAGCCTGCTGTCTCTGGTATAGAGCCTGCTGTCCCTGGTATAGAGCCTGCTGTCCCTCTTGTGAAGCCCGCTGTCTCTGGTATAGAGCCTGCTGTCCCTGGTATAGAGCCCGCTGTCCCTGGTATAGAGCCTGCTGTCCCTGGTATTAAGCCCGCTGTCCCTCTTGTGAAGCCCTCTGTCTCTGGTATAGAGCCTGCTGTCCCTGGTATAGAGCCCGCTGTCCCTGGTATAGAGGCTGCTGTCCCTGGTATAGAGACTTCTGTCCCTGGTATAGAGCCTGCTGTCCCTGGTATAGAGCCCGCTGTCCCTGGTATAGAGCCTGCTGTCCCTCTTGTGAAGCCCGCTGTCTCTGGTATAGAGCCCGCTGTCCCTGGTATAGAGCCTGCTGTCCCTGGTATAGAGACTGCTGTCCTTCTAGTGGAGCCCGTTGTCCCTGGTATAGAGACTGCTGTCCCTGGTATAGAGCCTGCTGTCCCTGGTATAGAGCCCGCTGTCCCTGGTATAGAGACTGCTGTCCCTGGTATAGAGACTGCTGTCCCTGGTATAGAGCCCAGTGAAGCCCGCTGTCCCACTGTCCCTGGTATAGAGCCTGCTGTCCCTGGTATAGAGCCTGCTGTCCCTGGTATAGAGACTGCTGTCCTTCTAGTGAAGCCCGCTGTCTCTGGTATAGGGCCTGCCGTCCATAGTATAGAGCCTGCTGTCCCTGGTATAGAGCCTGCTGTCCCTGGTATAGAGCCTGCTGTCACTGGTATAGAGCCTGCTGTCCCTGGTATAGAGCCTGCTGTCCCTGGTAGCCAGCTGTCCCTGGTATAGAGCCAGCTGTCCCTGGTATAGAGCCAGCTGTCTGTCCCTGGTATTAAACCCGCTGTCCCTGGTATAGAGCCCTGCTGTCCCTGGTAGAGCCTGCTGTCCCTGGTATAGAGCCTGCTGTCGCTGTCCCTGGTATAGAGCCTGCTGTCCCTGGTATAGAGCCTGCTGTCCTTCTTGTGAAGCCCGCTTTCTCTGGTATAGAGCCAGCTGTCCCTCTTGTGAAGCCCACTGTCTCTGGTATAGATCCTGCTGTCCCTGGTATAGAGCCCGCTGTCCCTGGTATAGAGCCCGCTGTCCCTGGTATAGAGCCCGCTCAAGCCTCTGTCCCTGGTATAGAGCCTGTGTCCCTGAAGCCCGCTGTCCCTGGTATAGAGCCCACTGTCCCTGGTATGAGCCCGCTGTCCATGGTAGCTGTCCCTGGTATAGAGCCTGCTGTCCCTTTTGCTGTCCCTGGTAATTATAGAGCCTGCTGTCCCTGGTTTAGAAATAAAATCTGTCCCTGGTATAGAGCCCGCTGTTCCTGGTATAGAGCCCGCTGTCCCTGGTATAGAGCCCGATGTACCTGGTATAGAGCCCGCTGTCCCTGGTATAGAGCCCGCTGTTCCTGGTATAGAGCCCGCTGTTCCTGCTGTGGTGCCTGATGTCCCTGAAGAGGAGCCCGCTGTCCCTGGTATAGAGGCCGCTGTCCCTGGTGTGAAGCCCGCTGTCCCTGGTATGCTGTCCCTGGTATAGAGCCTGCTGTCTGTGTCCCTGGTATAGAGCCAGCTGTCCCTGGTATAGAGCCTGCTGTCCCTGGTATAGAGCCCTGTCCCTGGTATAGAGCCTGTCCGCTGTCCCTGGATAGAGCCTGCTTCCCTGGTATAGAGCCCGCTGTCCCTGGTATAGAGCCTGCCCCTGGTATAGAGCCATGTCCCTCTTGTGAAGCCCGCTGTCCCTGGTATAGAGCCTGCCAGCTGTCCTGCTGTCCCTTATTTGCCCTGGTATAGCTGTATTGTGAAGCCCGCTGTCCCTGGTAAAATGTCAAATAGAGCATAGCCAGCTGTCTGTTGGTATAGAGAAGCCCGCTGTCCCTGGTATAGAGCCCCTTTTTGTCCCTGGTATAGAGCCTGCTGTCCCTGGTATAGAGCCTGCTGTCCCTGGTCTGTAAAAGCCCGCTGTCCCTGGTATAGAGCCCGCCTGTCCATAGAGCCTGTCGCTGTCCCTGGTATAGCTGTCCCTGGTAGCCCTGCTGTCCCTGGTATAAAGAATGTCCCTGGTATAGAGCCTGCTGTCCCTTATCAGAAGCCCGCTGGTATAAGCCTGCCTGGTAGGATAGCCCGCTGCCCTGTTGAACTGTCCCTGGTAAGAGGCTGTCCCTGGTATTGAGCCAGCTGTCCCTGGTATAGAGCCTGCTGTCCCTGGTATAGAGCCTGCTGTCCCTGGTATAGAGCCTGCTGTCCCTGGTATAGAGCCTGCTGTCCCTGGTATAGAGCCTGCTGTCCCTGGTATAGAGCCTGCTGTCCCTGGTATAGAGCCTGCTGTCCCTGGTATAAAGCCTGCTGTCCCTGGTATAGAGCCTGCTGTCCCTCTTGTGAAGCCCGCTGTCTCTGGTATAGAGCCTGCTGTCCCTGGTATAGAGCCAGCTGTCACTCTTGTGAAGCCCGCTGTCCCTGGTATAGAGCCCGCTGTCCCTGGTATAGAGCCCGCTGTCCCTGGTATAGAGCCTGCTGTCCCTCGTATAGAGCCTGCTGTCCCTGGTATAGAGCCCGCTGTCCCTCGCATGTGAGTTAAGGCTACATATTGAAATTTCTATACAAAATATCTAATTTAATTCCATAATTGCTCTACCTACCGCACAGAAAATTCTAAGACTTGTTTTGTAAAACATTCTTGGTACCCACGACATGTGATAGCCAGTACACATTATTACGTCATATTATGACGTCATCGACCTGTACTACACAAGTTTATAAGAAACATCAACAAAATCGCTTCGGCGCAAGGGCATACCTTACTTTGTTTTACAAAAACAAGGTATCAAAAGACGCAGGATATTCCAATGATTAACGATATTGCTGCACAAATGTCGGCAGTGCAATTGGTTACTTACTATTCGTGCAGTTTTAAGTTTTAACAGGGTAAAAATCCACTGTCGAGGGTAAGTTTCTTAAAATTTTTATCAATTGAGAAAGTGCATAGGATTTGTGCAGCAATTTAATTACTTTTAAGAATATTCACCTTAATATCATACATTGTTTATTTTAAATTAGATAGGATAGGCCATTGCGCCGACGTGATTTTGTTTATATGATTTAAAACCTTGAATGGGAGAGAACAATGACGTCATAATGTGTACTTGCATTAATAAACTGTGGGTATTGAGTATGTATCAGAAAATCAATTTGAACCTTCTCTGTACATAAAATATACAAATTATGAATTTTCATTAGCTTATTTGCATAAAAATATCCATATTAAGCCTTAACTCACTTGCGCTGGTATAGAGCCCGCTGTCCCTGGTATAAAGTAAGAAGAAGGATATGGAAATAACGAACAGTATTCAATCTCAACGTCCATTAAACAAATATACAAAATAAGAGCAGAGCAAACACGGACCTCTGAAACATCAGAGGTGGGATCAGGTAAAATAAGAGCAGAGCAAACACGGACCTCTGAAACATCAGAGGTGGGATCTAACTACCAAGCCAACGGCAAACGTTGCGACCACTGCTTGACATGTTGTGGATCTGTCATCGTCGACAACGGTGTTCAAAAACGAAACCGCCGCAGTTGGGAATCCGCAGAGGGACAGTTGGAGGCCCAGCAAATGAAATGTCCAAAGAGCTGTTTATCATGTCGTCCTCCATTCTCCAAGGAAAATATCAAAGTTAGTTTGCACAAACTACATATTGTGGTGTAAAATGTCAGATAGCACATTCGGTTGCATAGAAAAAGAAAATGTAATGCTGTCAAAGATATGAACACCATTTTTTTGCTGAATGTTAGACTCACAAATTTTTCAACAATTTCTGTAAATGAAACAAAAGGTGATGTTGACAATATTGGGCTGAATATTGTATAACTGTTCGTAAGCCGTGTCATATCTGTGTATAATTGAATTATTGTATTATCAGAAGCATGTGGAAGCATTATAGGATACAGAAGCCAAGTTGCACTGCTAAGTAGGGATTATTGTCAAGATGTAGTTTAAAGTGTTGAAGAATTTTAACAGTCAAGAGAAATTTTCATTAGTATCTGCATCTGGCTCAGATATTCCTATTGAAGGTTTTCTTGCTATCAGTTTCAAATTGTTAGAACAAGGTAGTGCAATTCAGGTGCCTTTTCTAATCACCAATGTATCTGGTGTGAATGAACCTATTCTGGGATATATTATAAGCACCTGTTAAAAACTGTACATAGAAGTGATGCTGTTCACTTGCTACTGTGTACTTGAAAATACCAGGCCTGAAGACATTGTCCCCACTGATTTCACTGAAGTAAATGCCTATGTCTGTTGTGACAATGCAGGTTAATTAATTAGAATTTTAAAGTAGTATACAAATCATAAATTAACATTCCTTTTTCCTCTGTAAAATATAAATTTCTACTTTGGAAACAAAAACATAGGTAATCAGAGATCATCTAAATGAATGTTGTTTTTACGTTAGGCAAAGTCACACAATTAACTAACAAAAAGTGTATATTCCAAAAATGAAAATATTTAAGCACTTTTTGAACTGATACTTTGAAATAGTCCTAATAATATAAATTGTCTTTAGCAAAGTCACACAATTATTCAACAAAAATTGTATATTCCAAAAATGATAATATTTTAGCAAATGACCAATGACGAGGTAAGTAAACTTACGAGTTCCATTTTTGTTGAAGAAGTAGCTGTCAATGATATCAAAAAGCATGGATTTTAATTTGTCGTGGGGAATTGTTGTGTATAAAGTTGAAAAGTCGTAAGTTTTTATGCTGTTGATTTTTGTAAAGTCTTGTGATTTCAAATTGTCCAAAAGTTCTTTAGAATTTTTAAGTATCCACATCTGATTTACACCACTTCTTGAATATATAGTTGCACAGTGCTCTTGAAGTTTTTCCTTCACTACTGTCAATATTTTAGTGAGAAGTAACGAAAGAGGCTTGGTTGAACATTTACTGGAACAGATCATATCAGAATTACAATAAAGCAAACCAAAGAACTGCCACTGTAATTGACGATCAAGCCAAGATATAATGATATCAATGTACTTCCCCATTAGACGTTACGTAACCAATGAAGATGAATTGAAGTGGAAAATGTTTCAAAACAGTAAAAGAGTAACGAAGACTGTGTGTTATTCTATGTGATTCCTAGGAAAATATTGTTTATCATATTGTGAAACTTATCTATCCCGATAGTGAGAATACAGTGTGTTGTGTATCGACAGATGAAAGTGGTAATCGGCGAAAAGATAAGCAAAATAGATGTGCTAATATACCCCCACGAGCTAAACAAAGAATGCAGCCGCGAATTAAGATGACAAATGAAACTAAAAGAATGACGATGTTATATAAGAAATACTTCGACTTAAAAAGAACAATTTAAGTGAACCAGCCGTTACCTCTTTTTCACACAAAAACATTAACGATCGAATTCCGGTTCTAACGATGAGGAAAAAGGAGTTCTTTGCTACCGATGGATAAGAAATAATTGTGAAAAACATAAAATATGTACTATAAAATCATTACGTGATGTAGTAATGTGGCATATTCATGATTCGGAAACATCGAGACATTTTGAAATAAAAAGAACTTATGCAAAACTAACGGGTAATAGATATTTACTGGCCACATGTGCAACGATATGTACAGGATAATGTTACTGTAGTTGATGTGAAATATGCGAAGAAAGGAAAAACCTACCCGTAAGAAAAGAGCCTTCATCAAAAGATATCTGACTGAAGAAAAGAAGGAGCGAATAGCAAATGATATTTCAGGGCCATTTCTTAAATCAGCAAATGTACATACTGGTTGTTGCTAATTACATAACAAAATTCATGGAGATATACCCACTACAAAACAGAAGCTGAAACCATTGCAAAAGTAATATTCAAAGGATGGATCACAAGATACGGTTATCCAAGGGGAGTCCATTTCATGCAAGGTGATGGAGATAAATAAAACCAGAATAACCAGCTTACCAGCCCCGATCTTACGGAACGGTGGAACTCCTGGACAGACCTATCACGGACATGTTATCTAAATACTTGACGATATCTCAAACTGACTGGGACAGATACGTGGATGGTTTATTACTTGCTTATAATACCACCCCCCCAATGAAATATGTAACTGGAATTACACCTGACAGTATGGTATTCGGGAGTGAGGCTTCTTTACCTCTCGAAATAATGACTGAAATGAATGATAAAGCTGATTACAAAGTTGTAATAATGAGTATATCATTGTTGTAGGTGACTATTTTTCAAAATGGAAAGAAGCATACGCTGTGTCTGATCATATTGCCCTTACAGTTGCTGACAAACTTCCTACTGAATTTATTTCACGTTTTGGTGTTCCAAATCAAAGTCATACTGATCAGGAAAGAGAATTCGAAAGTGAAAAAAATTTTGAACTTTGAACTTTGTAAACTTTTAGGCATAGAGTTAACTAGCACCACTCCATATAGACCACAATCTGATGGCCTTGTTGAGCGCTTTAATAGAACTTAAATAGAAGTCTGATCGCAATGTTATCTGCGTTTGTAAATGAAAATAAAGATGATTGGGATGACCATTTACCCTACCTCATGATGGCCTATCGTGCAACCCCTCGCATAAGTACAAAATGTACTCCAAACTTGCTCATGTTGGATCGGGAAATTTAATGCCCATTAGATATCATGGTTGGGATACCACCAGCAATCCTGGGTAACTGTGTCCTTCAATGTATGTAAAATGGTTAAAAGTATCAATGAACAATGCGTTTGAGTTTGCATATCAAAATTTGGGTATTGCCTTTCAAAGACAGATTCATTATTATGATAAAAGGTTAAAACCAAAAGAATTTGAACCTGGTGAATGGGTTTGGAGATGGTATTTACCAGCTATATCAAATAAATTAGGTCAAGGTTGGACGGGTCCATATCTCATTATTCAGAAAATTTCATATGTTACTTATGAGATACAGTTAAATTCAGAAAGTACCCCAATAACTGCCCATGTGGATCATTTGAAACCATTCCAAGGGAGACAACCTCCAGTCAATTGGTTGGAAAATAACGAAGACCAAACTTCTGAGGGAACCTTGAGCGAAACAGCAGAACCACTTCCAAATAGTCCTTTGGTGCAACCTGAGCAAAGATCTCCCGCAAAAACAAGAACTGGGAGAACTATTAAACCCAGAGAGATCTACTCACCATAAGTTTATTCTTATTTATTTCAGATAAGTGATTTTTTTTTCAAAATATAAAATTTATGTTAATAAGATTTGGAAATTTATTTTATCGATTACTTCATGGTAATATAAATGAGTTGGAATAATTTAATAACAGCTGGACTGTTGGCGCCCTATTCCTATACTCTGTTATAACCGTGGTTTAATTGATTTACAGTGGACCTTCATTTATCCGGACGCTTTGGTTCCCAGTCAATTTGTCCTGATATGTGAAGCATTGGATTTAATCACCAATTAAACAAGATTAACACTATAAATTTGAAAAAAAAATAAATCTGAAGTTGTATTTTGAAAAAAAAATAAAGAAGTTTCCTAATACTTGTTGTACATCTATTTTTCAGGATTGCTCTATGGATATTTTAGAAATACTGGTGACAGAGGAAGAGATGGCTGAACTGGATTGGGACATCCGACCTGCGTGGCAGGAAGGTGGGGTGGCCTACCCGGCAGACCATTGTGATGCTTGGCTGACAAATTACAGATCATGCAAGGGATATTCGCATGAAGTCCAAGAGGCTTTTATTGAGATATTTCACTGTGGAATCGAAAATTGTCGTTATGCCATTCGACGGAAGAATCAAGGACGTCGACACGCCAGACTCAAGCATGGGGCCAACACAGTTCCACTAGGACAGAATGTCTGCAATATTAGATTCCAAGATCCAGGACAGGGAACCATGTCCCTGGCCCCTATCTCGGCAGCCAGGAAGAGATACAGGGATGCACAAGCCGACCTTAGGAGGGCCACCAAATCTACAGCAGGAAGCACGTACACTGGTGAGGTCTGAGACCAACGCAAGAGACCAGGAAGTGATTACAGAGGGGGAGGATACTTTTCTTGTGACTGGACGTCTGTGGGGTCCTACCAGTGAAAAGACAATGAAGAAACTATAAACATTATGAAGCTTGAGTTGTCATGATTTTTTTGAATTTTATTTAACCTTTCTTGTTTGAGTTTTTTTCATTCCTGCTAGGGACATATATTTTAATTTTTTTTAAATAAATGACATAATCATTTATTTCTTAAGAAGGGGGGATTGTAGCAGAAATGGATTTTGTTATATACATTTATGCCTTATATTTGAGTAATATGTTATTATCAATGTTTTCATACATGTGTATACTGCCTTATTCTTAATACCACTTGTTTATATGTAGCATGTTTACAAACCTTCTCAGGGAAAAGCACATATTGCTTCCACCAAATCTTTTTGGCTAATGTGTATCTAAATTATGATTGGTTATTAATATGGAAGTTAACCTTTTGTGTGTCACTAATATCAGTCAAATTTCATACCCTTCGGGTGCATCCACTAAAATTTTAAGTTGAATTTTCTATTGTTTCCAAAAAGTATCAACTGCTAGTTTAGTGGGGAATCTTGAAAAGCATTGATTTGCTGTAAGTTCTCTCACTTTTATAGAGGTTTAATAGGTATTTAACAGGTTGCACCCTTAGAAATTATGTTAAGATATTATAAGGTATTTGTACAAAAATTGTCATCGTCTATAGCTCCTGTTAAATTTATAAGGCCATAAAACCTTAAGTAAGGAGTTAGGTTTTCAATAAATAAATGTAAATAAGGGGTTTTTTTTTAATTTACCTAGGCCTTTTCCCCGGCTAGGTTGAGCTAGCGTTTCCGTACGCTAGGTTGTTGGGGGTGATTTTTGTTGGACTTTCAAAATTAGGATTTTTTTTACAAGGCAGATATTTACAGTTGTTATTTTTTGCAAAACGGAGAAGAGTAGTGTAAAGAAAAACAAACACTGACAGTGCAAGTGACACTAGTAATAGTGAAATCATTAATTCCATTACAAAAAATGTAACAGAAAACATACTGGCGGAGCTACAGAAGGTCGGGGTCCTCTCACACCAACCAATTTTTTTGTTTGTCTATAGAAAGGTTAAATAAATTTTGTTGTATATGGAAGCTGGTGTTTTTATTACAATATTGACATGAAGGGTTGAAATAAGGTACAAACAAGCTCGGAAATAAAACCAAGCAGAATCTCAAATCAAAATATAAGAACCTGGGAAATAATTTAATGAACATTTAGGAGAGGGTTGAAAATATTCCAGAACCACTGATGACAATGGTGTTCTGTAGGCATATCGCCTCGTATCTTGTTTTCGACCTATGTTTATAAACTTACTACCTGTATACAGCGCGCGCGCCATGACGTCCTTTTCGCCTGCTATACTTAGCACCAAATGTAAACACAACACGCGTGTAGAAAAATGTTCAAAGTAAAGTTATCAGAGGTAGGTCTTTTCTTTTGTTCGTCCCATGTCGGAAAATTCTACTTTTGCTTATTTATTCAGTGATTAATTATTGTTGTTATTTTACATGTAAAATAAATAATCTTTATTCCTATTGAAATATACATCGATGGCATCAGGATGCAAGGATTTCAGATAGATTGGAGTGGATCAATTATTTTATTTCACTTTGTCAAAATTACCTTTTTCTTAGATATATTTAATAAATTTTAAGAAAATGCTCCGAAATTTATTGCTTGAAATTTACAGGAGGTCCATCAAGTGAGTGGAGAATATAGGCAATATTCCTCCACTTCTCTACAAAATGCTCTACACAAGGTTCTAAACAAAAACATGACTGTTAATAACGCAGCTAAAGTATATGGAGTCCCAAAAACAACTCTTTTAGACAGGGTGTCTGGCACCATCAGCGCTGATGCCGTAAAATCCGGCCCAGCACCTACTCTAGATATTGACCAGGAGGCACGATGAATCGAACATATAAAATGGCCAACTACGGCTATGGGTAATTATAACAAAATAAAATGTGTGGTGTGATATAAATTATATTATTTTAATCAGTGTGGAATATATTAACAAATGATTGATATCAATATTTTTTTTAAAAATTTAAATTAGAGTCCGTCTACTTACGATCCGTTTGTATCGATCTAAAGTGGGCGGATCTAGGAATCAAATTTGTTTTGAAGTTCGTTGCATTTTCCGGTCTGAAGTTGTAGATTTTGCAACATCAATGGTTGTACATTTTGGCCTCAGAGAAAAACACACGCCATTCACGCTGAATTGGATTTACTCCTTTATGTCAAGATGGCCAGAGCTGAAGACAATAAAAGCCAGGGGTTAGCCATGACTCGCGCCAAGTCGGCATCGCAAGAAAACGTAAATATTTTCAAGAACTTGAAAAAATCATTTCAAAGTACAACCTTCAAGACAAGCCTTATTGTATATATAATGTAGATGAAAAAGGAATTAATTTCCAACATAAACCACCAAATGTTGTCAATTTAAAACAATCTAAACCCCCTGGTATTGTGTAAAAAAAATCCCAAACTCCAAAAATCATTGGTGTGGGCAATGCACTTGGCACACAAATCCCCCCATATCTTATTTTCCAGGGCGCTCGCATGAATCCCGATCTTCTTCAAAACTGTTTGAGTGTCAGTGGGACTATCGAAATAATCATATGATGATAAATTAGGCGCACAGAAGTGATGAAAATCAAGGCTGCCTGGTGGTTTCAATGGAGAATGAAGTGATTCCCCCGAAGTATGAAGCCGTGATGAAATCGAGAGTGATTTCCGGTACAAAATCCAAAGAAGGGATATTAGTGCCTCTGAAATTGTTTGTCCACACCCATGGAATCGCAATTGCGCATGTGTTAGTGAATTCCGAAGATGGAGTTACAATTGGTGTATTTAACCCAGGCGACAGCGAAGTTTGTGTTAAGAAGAACACAGAGATTGCATTATTAACACCAGTTAGGAATATGTTGGGAAATGGATCAGCTGAACTTCCCGAGTTTTTGTGTAATATGTTTCGCGAAGAATGCGAAAACCTGTCTCCGGAACAAGCAAGTGAATTCAAGACAATTTTATTAAATCACCAAAACGCATTTGCAGACCCTAATCTGCCAGCACAGCGTGCGAATTTAGGTGAACATCGCATTGATTTGAGTGACGAGACCCCATTTAAAGAACCAGTGAGGAGAGTTCCCATATTTAAAAGAGACATTTTAGATGCGGAAATTGAAAAGTTTAGGAGTCAAGGATTAATAGAGAAATCAACAAGTCCATGGTCGTCACCTTTAGTTTTAGTTCAGAAGAAGGATAAAACTTGGAAACTTTGTGTTGACTATCGAAGGTTAAATGCCCAGACAATTAAGGACGCATATCCGATCCCCAGAATTGCTGACGATTTAGACGCTTTATCTGTGAGAATAATGTGTTTACATCATTAGACTTAAATATGGCCTATCATCAGATTCCAATGCGTGAGTGTGATAAGGAAAAAACTGCATTTGGAACACCTCGGAGCGGATTATACCAATACAACGTCATGCCTTTCGGTTTGTGTAATGCCCCCGCCACTTTTTAGAGAGTCATTGAGCAAGTACTTAGTGGATTACAATGGCATATTACCGTTCTCTACCTGGACGATATCATTGTATATAGTCGTACATTCGATGAGCACCTAAGAAATCTTAATTCAGTGTTTGATCGCTTGAATTCAGCCAAATTGAAATTGAAGGCAAAGAAATGCAAATTCTTTAGAAAAGAAGTGACATTCTTTAGGTCATGTTATTTCAGAAAAAGGTGTAGTGAAAACGGATTGACAGTAAAACTGATACAGTTAAGAACTGTGTGCTCCAACAAATGTCAGTAAGCTCAGAAGTTTCCTAGGCCTTGTGTCTTACTATAGACGGTTTATTAAGGACTGTGCAAAGATTGCGAGATGTCTACATGAACTTACCAGCAAAAATAAGATGTGGTCGTGGACTGAAGAATGTAATGAAGCTTTCTGTTTGTTAAAAAGTAAGCTAGTGAGTGCGCCTATTCTAAGCTATCCAGACGTTAATGGGGGAACCTTTCTTCTGGATACGGAAGCTAGTAGCGATGCCATAGGAACCGTACTATCTCAAATTCAGGATGGAAATGAAAAAGTGATTGTCAACAGCAGAAAGGAATTACTGTGTAACCTGCAAAGAAATGTTAGCACTTGTGTTTTTCGTAAAACATTTCAAACAATACTTACTTGGTCGTGAATTTACGTTTAGGACAGATCATGGATCTTAAGTGTGGCTGCACAAATTTAAAGACCCGGATGGACAGATCCCTAGATGGTTACAGCAGTTAGCTGCATTTACGTTTAAGATAAAGCACCGATCAGGAAAGCGACACGGAAATGCCGATGGCCTGAGCAGAATGAATGTACAGGGAGTTACGTGGAAACAATGTAAACTAGATGTTACAGAGGAATATTCAGGACCAATATATAACCACGTAGAACAACTAAGAACTGTACCCGTAAATGTGAGCAATAATGTGTATTCACTTATTGGATTATTTGACGACGAAATACTACCTGTGAATTGTAGTAGTGTTTATGTACTAGCTAACCGATCATCACGAGCAAGACAAAAGAAACAGCCAGAGGATTC
Source organism: Saccostrea cuccullata (assembly GCF_032062105.1). Taxonomy (NCBI): domain Eukaryota; kingdom Metazoa; phylum Mollusca; class Bivalvia; order Ostreida; family Ostreidae; genus Saccostrea; species Saccostrea cuccullata. Next base: position 148,664 of record NW_026921491.1, on the reverse strand, counting down.
ATTAACTTTGGAAAATATTAGGGAGGCACAGTTGACCATTAAGGATATGTGTAGATTTCTGAGATGGAAAGAAGATTCCGAATTTGAGAAGCCATCGATTAGTTCGATTTCCCAATTAGGATTTGAAAATAAATTTCTATATGCTTGTTGGGAATTACTTTCAGTGAAACAAGGAGTATTGTGTATTCGATGGATTGACAGTGATTGTGAGCGATTCCGGATTTGTGTGCCGTAAATTCTAAGGGACAATGTTATATGAAATTTCCATGATTCAGAAACAGCAGGACACATGGGCGTCAGAAGAACACTGGACCAGATAAACAAAAGCCAGTTCTATTGGCCTCATCTCAGGAAAAGTGTACATGATTATGTGACTTCATGTGATATCTGTGAGGAGCGAAAACATCAAAGTAACTAGAAACGCGCGTACATGAAAACCTATCTAAGTGGAGTGAAATTCGAGCGAATAGCAGTAGATATAGCTGGCCCATTCCAGAAAACAAACAACGGATTTGTGTATATTCTAGTGATTGCGGACTATTTCACTAAATTTACGGAAATATTCCCTCTTCGTGATATTGAGGCTGAGACAGTAGCAAATATCATATTCCGTGGCTGGATCAAAAGATATGGTTGTCCTCAGGAATTACATTCGGACCAAGGTGTACAGTTTGAAAGCCAGTTATTCCAGGAACTGTGTAAAATGTTGCATATTAACAAAACGCACACTACCGCTTATCATCCCCAATCAGATGGGATGATTGAACGTTTAAACAGAACTGTGAAAGATGTGCTATCGAAGTATATTTCTGTACATCAAAATGACTGGGACAAATTCCTAGACGGAGTTGTATTCGCATATAACAGCACAGTACATGATACGACCAGGATTACGCCGTACAGAATGGTGTTTGGAGAAGAAATGAGTTTACCTGTTGAATTAGTGAAAGAAAATGTTAATCGTGAAGAAGACCGTGTTTTTACACCTTCAGAACATGTGCGTACCCTTGAAAATTCCCTTTGTGAATTATACGTCATTGTGAAAGATCATGTGACAGGAAAAGACGTGTGTCGTCAAAAACGTAATTATGATCGAAAAGTGCGAGAGGTAAACTACGATATTGGAGATCTAGTAAGAAGAAATCAACAACAAATAATAAAGGGAACAAAATCAAAATTAGCACACAATTGGACTGGTCCTTGGTATGCGGTGAAGCGATTAAGTGATGTGCTGTACCAAAACTTCAAAACCCGTAATTGTTCATACAGACAACTTAAAACCGTACCGAGGGAATAAACATTCTGCCATAACCCCGACGGAATATACAAGTGACCAGACAGTCAACGCCCGTGTACCCGAGCGACGCGCGACAGCGAGAGAGAAACGTTTGAAGTTGCCGGCAGACACGCGCCATGGTGTTGACCTAAATGATCTGTCACTCGCCGACAACCAATCAGAAGCCAGAACGAGGACTACCGACATGGACGGGTTATAAAAAGGCCAGTTCGTTTCAGAGACAGTAACTGACCAGAGATGTGAGATTTGTGGACATTGTTTTAGTATTCGAAGTAATTTGAATCAACACCCGAGAGAACAGCATCATTACCATGTAGAACCATTCAAGTGTTCGTTTTGTCAGACTATTTCTAGGGAAATTCAACTTAAAAAGACATTTATCAACAGTGCATAAATCTTCCGATATCGAGAAAGACATGGACCAGAAAAGAAGAAAAGTAGAACGAGAACGATATGAGGAAACCAAAAAGCCCGTCTACGTGCTTAGTCACCTTTACGAGGACATTTCCAGTGATGAGGAGGGCCTAAGTGAACCCGTGAATCAGTTAATCGAAAGTGACGATTTAGAGGAAATCTCAGTAAACTCCATGGACTTCGATTTTATCGATGAATTACTCGGAGAAAGTGACTCTATTAGTGACGAGAGGATCGTTATCTCGGAGGACGGGAACGATTACATGGATATTCGTCAAGTGATTGTGTGTGATGACACTAATTCTGACCGTGATAACGATTCCATAATGACCGAAACAGACGATAACAACAATCGCGCTGTGACGAAGACTACGATTTGCCTCGCAATGAACCGGACCGTCAGACGGGACCCTTGCAGGACAGAGGAAATTACACGCGACTCGCAGATTGTGTATTCTGAAGATGTGAACCCTAAAGACATTGACTTTGAATCAGTAGCTTAAGACATTTTAAGTGAAGTACCCAAACATTTCACTGATCAGCTTGTAAAGGGAAATTTGTGATTTGGTTGTATATATAAGTTGTAAATAATTGTGAAATATTTAATCTAAATATGATAACTTGTCATGTTTATATTATTTCAAGACTGGAGAACTGTTTTGTTTTACGCTATGTTTTATCGTTTCATTGTTAATATTTTTTTATGATTATTTTTGTGTTTATTATCTTGTTTAACTATGTAGATTGAAGATCTTGTACATTTTCTGTGTTGTAAAGAGTCATTTCTTTTGAACGGAGTCAAAAACTTAAGTGGGGGGAAGTTGTAACGGTCTTTAATTATTTCATTATGTTTGTTTATGTTTGATTCCGTTATTATATAATTAAAGATACCGGTAGTCTTTGTTTACTTACCATTGCTCCTCGCGAGCAATGGTCAACTCTTATATAATGACCAAAACGCATTGCTCCTCCCGAGCAATGGCCTAAAGATATATATAGGGGGATGTTTTCAGAAAAAAAAAAACTTGCTCAGAATCTGTACTTATGTGAACATTGGATTATATGTGTGTTATTATTGGATGTTATTGTAATTTTATTATGATGTGTAAATAGTGTAAATAAACTTTTAAACGTACTTTGCGTAATTCCTTCAGAGTATTGAAAATAAAGAGTTATCGCTCTTCAACCGCTACGGCAACGTTACATTTATCCAAATTTTGATTGGCTATTAATACGGAAGTTAACCTTTTGGGTGTCACTGATATCAGTCACAGTTCATACCCTTCGGGTGCATCCACTAAGATTCTAAGCGGAATTTTCTATAGTTTCCAAAAGGTATAAAAAAAAACGTGTTACTGCTAATTTAGTGGGGAATCTTGAAAAGCATTGATTTGCTGTAAGTTCTCTCACTTTTATAGAGGTTAATTAGGTATTTAACAGGTTGCACCCTTAGAAATTATGTTAAGATATTATTAGGTATTTGTACGAAAATTGTCGTCGTCTTTTGCTCCTGTTAAATTTATTAGGCCATAAAACTAAAAGTTAGGAGTTAGGTGTTCAATAAATAAATGTAAATAAGGGGTTTTAATTTCCCTAGGCCTTTTCCTCCGGCTAGGTTGGGCTAGCGTTTCCGTACGCTAGGTTGGGGGTGATTATTGCTGGGTTTTCACAATTGGGATTATTGTTTTTACAAGACAGAAATTTACAGTTATTTTTTTATACCATTTTCTTTGTGTGTCTATACAAAGGTTAAATAAATTTTGTTGTTTATTGAAACTGGTGTTTTCATTACCATTGACAAGAGGTGTTGAAATAAGGTACAAACAGGCTCGGAAATAAGACCAAACTTCTGAGGGAACCTTGAGCGAAACAACAGAACCACTTCCAAATAGTCCTTTGGTGCAACCTGAGCAAAGATCTCCTGTGAAAACAAGAACTGGGAGAAGAATTAAACCCAGGGAGATCTACTCACCATAACTTTAATATCAATTATTTCAGATAAATGAATTTTTTTGAAAAAATTATCTGTAATGTGAAAGTAACATATTTTTCAAAAATATTGTTTGCAATAAATTGTACTTTCAAATTTGTGTAATTATCATTTGGAAATTTATTTTTATCTATTATTTCATGGTAATATGAAAGAGTTGGAATATTAAAAAAAAAACAGCTGGACTGTTGGCGCCCTATTCCTATACTCTGATATTACCTTGGTATAATTGATTTGTTTTGAAAAAAAAATTCTAATATTAGTTGTCACAATTATTTTTCAGGATTGCGTGATGGGTATATTGGAAATCCTAGTAACGGAGGAAGAAATAGAGCAGTTAGATGAAGATATTCGCCCAAAATGGATCGAGGGAGGAATGACCTGCCCTGCTGACGGATGCCAAGTATTTCTGAAGACGATGAAAGAGACACGTCTCCACTGGACTCAGATACACAATCAAGATATATGTATATACGCCTGTCCTACATGCCGCTTTGCGAGTGCGAAAAGGAATCAGACATTCTGTCATACGAGGCTGAAACTACACAACGAAAATCAAGTCGTGCCGAAGGAGAAATGGGTAAGGAACCTCAAGTACGTGGACCCTGGGAAGGGATTAATGCCCCTCGCCCCCGTAAGCCAGGCCAGGGAACAGTTCCGCTTACAGGAGGCTAAGCGCAGGAAGGCCACTACCCAGAACATGTGTTAGTCCCTGGCCAGAGACATAACTGTATCGCGACCAAGAAGTGATTCCCGAGGTCCGAGAAGGAATCTCCGTCATCATCACTAAGCGACTGTGGGGAGTATACCAATCAGTAAATCAAGTTATACATGTTAAAACTATATTAAGTGACAGTGACAGTGTGAAGTTTATTATATTAACTGTTATCCTGATATTTTTTTTAATTTTATTTTACTTTGTTGTTTAATTGAATTTTTTTTCATTCATTCATTCATTCCTTCTGTAGGTATATTATAATATTGAATAAATGACATAATCATTTATTTCTTAAGAGGGGGGTGTAGCAGGAATGGATTTTGTTATATACATGTATGCCTTGTATTTGAGAAATAACGTTATTATCAATGTTTTCATACATATATGTACGGAAGCGTATTAGGCCGCAGCAGTATTCTTTTTTAATTTGTTATAACAAATTATTAATTTGTTTATACAAATTAACAATTTGTTTAACAAATTGATAATTTGTTATAACAAATTGATAATTTGTTATAACAAATTAATAATTTGGTATAACAAATTAATAATTTGTTTAAACAAATTAACAATTTGTAATAACAAATTATCAATTTGATTAAACAAATTATCCTTTTGTTGTAACAAATTATCAATTTGTTATAACAAATTAATAATTTGTTTAAACAAATTACTAATTTGATATAACAGATTATTAATTTGTTTAAACAAATTATTAATTTGTTATAACAGATTAATAATTTGATATAACAAATTACTATTTTTGAAAAAAAAAATGGAAATGTATACAATCTATGAAAGCTCGATCAAATCAAAAATCTTAGTATATGTCAGATTTATGAAAATAATTTGCAACTCTCAAAGTTTTTGGAAAATAATAAAGCCTTAGTTTGACTATTGAGAGCTTTCCCAGCAGGCACTTTTTTATTATTATTATAAAAATTTCGTGCACACAAAAGAATTCAATGACACATTAGGATTTAATATCAAATTTCACCAAGAGATACCAACTCAAGAACATTGTGGGTTTTATTTTTTCGTTCGATTTCCAGGGAAAGCTGTTACGGAATGTATTTTTTTTTTCTTGATAATTTATCCGCAAATTCATTTTGGTCAATGGTGCCTCTGTTGCTCACGGCTTTATAGGAAACTATGGAGGTTCACCATTGGAGCAGATCATATAGAATTGGGTTTGGACTTTACACATGAATTGGGTTGAACAGTAGACATAAATGCCTGTCGAAAAGCAGTATTTAAAGTAGATCATGTCACATGTAAAGAAAGAATCCAGAAAAAGAGAGAGAGAGAGATAGGTTAAAATAACACAAACTAGAGGCACTGTGAGAAATGACCTCACTATATGGTAACCCCCCCCCCCCCCCCCGCCTCCCATATGCTTATAATGACAAAGTCCATTTTTTGCTGTGGCCGGAAAACCCAAAATATGTGTCGGATCAAAAAGAAAAATAAGAGGTGCACATTGACAATATATTATGTTATAAAGATTCTGTGAAAATTTTATTAAATTTCACATCGTGGTATAAGAGGAGTTATGGATAAGAAATGGGTACTCCAAAGCGTAACAGACAGACGGACGGACATACCGATTACAGTATACCCTTCCACTTTTCAACCGGGGGGATATAATAAAACAATTTATATTGTAACATTCTGTTGCATGGCTCAAATAAGATAATATTTTTCCTAGCATACAAATTGGGTGATATGACTGTGCAGAGTCGGAAGGGGGGGGGGGGGGGGGGGGGCAGATATGGACAAACTTTCATTCAATCTTCTGAGAACAAGCTATAAGGAATAGAATCTAGGACATTTATGCAATTCATCATGACGTTGTTTGAAGTGAAAACGCTGCTAGAAGAAATATATTGGTCAAAAGCTTTGCAGACTGTGTGCTTATTGTTTCACAAATTTAATATTTCAAAGATTTTTAATCTGTTATAGATTTCATAGTTCTGTGTACATGTCAAATATCTAAAAATAGAAATTTGTTATAACAAATTATCACTTTGTTATAACAAATTATCACTTTGTTATAACAAATTATCACTTTGTTAAAACAAATTGTCAATTTGTTATAACATCTTTTCAATTTGTTATAACAAATTATCACTTTGGTAAAACAAATTATCAATTTGTTATAACAAATTATCAATTTGTTATAACAAATTATCAATTTGTTATAACAAATTATCATTTTGTTATAACAAATTATCATTTTGTTATAACAAATTAATAATTTTGTAACGTGCAAGGGAGGTCACTGCCCGTGAACCCCCGCAGGCTCGTACCCGTGATAAAAACGGATAGCCTTGAGATGCTGCAAATATATACAATGCGCAGTCTTGATCACTTGGTACTGCGTTATATAAGGTCTTTACTGGTAGCGAACAAGTGACACTGGCAGGGAAGTCCACACACCAGCGCACTTCCACAAGAGACAAGCAGGGATTACCGCACACTTGCCCTTGCGCAGTGACAAGCAGGGATGACCACACACTTGACACTAATACGGTTCTAGTCTAGAGACACTGGCAGGGATGTCCGCACACCAATGCTCTACCACAAGATGCAGGCAGGGATGTCCACACACCTGATCTTGCGCAGCAACAAGCAGGGATGTCCGCACACTTGCTACTTTATGATGCCAATCACAGAGCAGGGATGACCACACACTCTGTCAAGTAATAAGCAGGGATGACCACACACTTACTAATTAAAACAGTACAATATAAGCAGGGAAGTCCGCACACTTATATGTACACACACAGGTTTGTCAAGTTTTACCTCTAGAACCGACACCGAATGATTGTCAGTAAAAACCCTATATATCCTAATACCATCTATAACACAAAGTGATTATTTATTTACAAACTAATTAAAACACTAATCAAGCGTCTAATCAACCAATCTTTAGTAATCCAACTAAAGTAACATACAATGATTATTATTGATCACTTTAATTCAAATTCAACACTAATTAAGTATTTATTTTCGATGTATATAATAAGTAATTAAAAATGACAAGGGCGATAACTTTCGCTATAATAAACATATAGGAAACAGCTTTCCGTTTCATCACCCCCACCCCAGCTTTATGCGTCCTCGCATAAGAAAAACACATAACTGCATTTTTTTAAAAAAATCTACAATATTTACAAAAACAATCATTGTATTCACCATTCTGCAAAATAAAACATATAGAAATATTTTACCCAACAGAATAGTAACTACAATGCAACCCCTCACATTTACCATAACGCAAAGCAAAACGCGATATTTTGCTTAACCTAATGGTAAACAGAACCAATCAGGTTCGCTTGCTGGCCTTAGGTGCTTCTTATAACACTGTTTACAAAACGTGATCTTCATGCCAGCGGGGAGGATGGCGCGTGCGCTTGATTTCAACTTCATCTTTAGTACGACTTGGATTCTCATTCCTTTGGTTTTCTTCTTTCGCCAGAAGCACCTCCTCTGTATTAGCTGCGTCTTCGTCTTTCTCAGTTTCCGGTAGCCAACACGGAAGCAAGTACTGCCATCCCTCTTTCGAAGTAAGACAACACCTGCTGCCCGGGGGCTAGAGGAGCGCTCTATAACTCCATCTTCCAGCATATCATTAACATTCTTGTCTATTTCCTCGGCAGCATGGAAAGGGACACGTCGCAAAGGTTCCTTTATGGGATGAGCGTTGCCAACATCTATCCCATGCTCAACCACGTTCGTGGTACCCAGGTCAGAGCTACTGAGTGCAAACGCGTGAGAGTATTGTCGCAAAAAGTCTCTCACTTTACTTATCTGACCCTCTGTCAGATCGGTGCTACTGCGCTTCAATAGATTCTCAAGTTGTTCATGCAACACAGGGTTATTCTTTGTCTTCCTCCCTGTCTGTACTGCGCAGACGGATGGCATTTTCTCAATATAAGTGCCACTGTAAATGGTTTTACTTTCTGGTCCCATGTTCAGCATTCGAATTGGTACCACTCTATCTGCTTTAACTAAGGTCCTCCCTACAAGAGTACCTGTCGACACGAACTTTTCATTTGGTTCCACCAAACCATGAATCATCGAAATGCTTTTGCCCTCCGGCGCACACACTCTCCCCTTTATGATAACCTCTTGATTTGTTGGGAGTGTCACAGTGTTCAACGCAACGATGCGATAACACCCATAACTCCCTTCTTTTATCAGGCTGTATTGTTTCCCCTTAATGCACATTTTCTTCTTTGCCACATCAATTGTGCATCCATTTTCTTCCAGAAAATCAAGGCCCATAATTCCATCATTGCTCAGTTCTGCAACGACAGCATCCAGTTTGCAAGAGAACCCCCTTATCTGCGTTGGAAAGGGTCCCTTACCGCTTATCTGGAGACAGTTGCCACCAGCATCCAGTATATCACGACTGAATGAGTCAAGCCCAGGTCGCTCCTTTTCTGAAATTCTACTCATCAGTTCAGTAGATATTAAGCTGACTGTTGCACCTGTGTCAACCAATAGCTTCGCCTTCACGCCACAGACGTCCATTTCAAGAAACAGACCAGCGTCCATTCCGACTGGACTTGCTCCTATGGATGCTTTCTTTTCGGTCTTGACATTTCTGCTGGAAGGCTTGGCGTCTTTTACCTTTGCACCATCACTTTCCGGGCGGTCTCTAGTAGAGGACGTAAATGGAGGTTTAGCTTTCCTTAACGCATGAAAAGCTCTGCAATCCTTGCGTAAATGTCCCGGCTTACGGCAAAAGTAACATCTTTTCGGTGTCCCCAATGTTTGGTTTGCTTTCCATGGTCGGGATTGCTGTGAATTTTCATTGCGCTCTGCCTTCATTTCTCTGAGTTCTTTCTGCATAGATTCAAACTTTGCGCTTAATTCCTCAAGCATTGAGACAGTTCCTCCTTCGGCGGATTCAACGGTAGTTGGGCGCGCATAGTTCTTTTTCTCAGCTCTGTTGTAAGTTTCTAATTCGACAGCCAATTGTATAGCTTCATTAAGATGTTTAGGACGCGCCTGCTTTATGCGGATGCGCATTTCCGAGTCGACCAATGCGTCCACAAATTGGTCTTTAGACAGCGTTTCCCGAATCTCAGCTGACGCAGTGGGATAGGCTAAGTTGGCAAGTCTGCGAATAGCCTGTCCTAATTCTGGCAGAGATTCTCCAGCTCTTTGGCGTCGCTCACGCATCTGCACCCTGTATAGCTCCGTTTGACTCGGGGGTGCAAATCTGTCTTCAAGGGCTTTTACGAGTGTTTGATAGTCGGGCTTTGTCCCCTTTGGCATGTTCCCTAATACTCCTTGCGCACTTCCCCGAAGAGAAACTGCTAGGTACAATCCCTTCTGATGATATCTCCATCCACTTATCTCCGCACATGCCTCAAAATGCGCATGATAATCCAACCAGGGACCACTGCCATCATACGTTGCTGGCTTTATCATTTGTTTTTGCGCTGGAAACTCTGTTAGCGCGTCGTCTCCGCTATGAGGACTTGCATATCTAATTCTGGATCTCCTTCTTGTTATCCCAGGGAGGAGAGAATCGTCTTGATCATCTTTGTAAAGTTCTTCATGACTAAGTCTCAGTCTAGGCCTGCCGTTTTGCACCGCTTCTGTATCAAATCGTGTAGGAGTCTCTGGTTGACCGTAATCTCGAGGTCTTGCTCCGGTCTCTCTGAACATGTCCCTGAGAGATTGTCCTAGAGACTTTTCTTCAAGGATAGGTGCGCGCTGGGATAGCGCACCATCATGCTCAAGCGTTAATGACTTTTCTTCTGTCTGTCGCAGTTCTCCGGAGATACGAGATTCGCCAACACATGAGTCTCTTACTTTGTCTTTTATACGCGGGGTCACTGGAGTCGACGACTTGAAACTTCTATTCCTGATACTTTCCTCCTTCAGCTCCGCGAGCTTCTCTTCTATCAGAGATAATTCTTTGTCTACTTCATCCATCGTGCAGCTATCTCAAGGTATCCAACCGCTGCCACCAAATTTTATGTAACGTGCAAGGGAGGTCACTGCCCGTGAACCCCCGCAGGCTCGTACCCGTGATAAAAACGGATAGCCTTGAGATGCTGCAAATATATACAATGCGCAGTCTTGATCACTTGGTACTGCGTTATATAAGGTCTTTACTGGTAGCGAACAAGTGACACTGGCAGGGAAGTCCACACACCAGCGCACTTCCACAAGAGACAAGCAGGGATTACCGCACACTTGCCCTTGCGTAGTGACAAGCAGGGATGACCACACACTTGACACTAATACGGTTCTAGTCTAGAGACACTGGCAGGGATGTCCGCACACCAATGCTCTACCACAAGATGCAGGCAGGGATGTCCACACACCTGATCTTGCGCAGCAACAAGCAGGGATGTCCGCACACTTGCTACTTTATGATGCCAATCACAGAGCAGGGATGACCACACACTCTGTCAAGTAATAAGCAGGGATGACCACACACTTACTAATTAAAACAGTACAATATAAGCAGGGAAGTCCGCACACTTATATGTACACACACAGGTTTGTCAAGTTTTACCTCTAGAACCGACACCGAATGATTGTCAGTAAAAACCCTATATATCCTAATACCATCTATAACACAAAGTGATTATTTATTTACAAACTAATTAAAACACTAATCAAGCGTCTAATCAACCAATCTTTAGTAATCCAACTAAAGTAACATACAATGATTATTATTGATCACTTTAATTCAAATTCAACACTAATTAAGTATTTATTTTCGATGTATATAATAAGTAATTAAAAATGACAAGGGCGATAACTTTCGCTATAATAAACATATAGGAAACAGCTTTCCGTTTCAATTTGTTTAAACAAATTAATAATTTGTTATAACAAATTTAAAAAGAATACTGCTGCGGCCCTAATACGCTTCTGTATATATGTGTATACTGCCTTATCCCTAATTCATTTGTTTATATTTAGCATGTTTACAAACCTTCTCAGGGAAAAGCACGTGTTGCTTCTATCAAATCTTTTGGGCTAATGTTTATCTAAATTTTGATTAGCTATTAATACGGAAGTTAACCTTTTGGGTGTCACTAATATCAGTCAAGGTTCATACCCTTCGGGTGCATCCCCTAAGTTTCAAAGCTGAATTTTCTATTGTTTCCAAAGAGTATAAAAAAAAAACTGTGTAACTGCTAGTTTAGTGGGGAATCTTGAAAAGCATTGATATGCTGTAAGTTCTCTCACTTTTATAGAGGTTTATTAGGTATTTAACAGATTGAACCCTTAGAAATTATGTTAAGATATTATTAGGTATTTGTACAAAAATTGTCGTCGTCTATTGCTCCTGTTAAATTTATTAGGCCATAAAACTAAAAGTTAGGAGTTAGGTGTTCAATAAATAAATGTAAATAAGGGGTTTTAATTTCCCTAGGACAGATATGAGCTGTGTATATAATTTTTCGGAATATACCGCGATACTATGGAACCAGCGATATAATGAAATTCGAGTATACCTTTTAATTTAACAAAGACCAGAATTAATATTTGGTACGAGCTATCTTATTCTTGTGTTCCTGTTTTTTTAAGTCGTTCCATATATTTTCGTACTAAACTTAGATAGTTGTCATACAATTGGTTTTCGGCTCTACTGGTACGGGTTATCTTATTCTTGTGTACTCATTGTGTTTTAAGTCGTTCCTCATATTTTCGTACTTAACTTAGAAATATAGTGTTTTGTAAAAGGTGGCAGAGGATCGTTTTTTTGCAATCAAAACGTTTGACTGACGGTTCACTTAATATTGAGCTGCTTTAAAATTGTGCATTGAAATATAATTCTAAATCCCCTCTACATGAAATTATAGTATGATGTAGTCCCTTGAGAAATTTGAAGCTTTTAGGAAGAAAACATGTACAACTTACACAATGAGCAAAGATGGCACAGGGACATGCCCAAAATTTCATGTGAATCCAGCCTATTTCTACTCGCCGCATCTGCTTCCAGGTCCGTGCGCCTGACCTAAGCTACCAAACAAATTGCAGAATAACATGTGTACATATCAATGAAAAGCAAGAGATAATGGCTCAACCGCCTCCTTTTAAGCTACAATTCATCTTGTGAACCCACCCCGCTTTTCTGGTGAAATACCGGTAGAGCGAGTTTTGAGCCCAGTTTCGTATTTCTAGTCCATATCCCATATACAGTAGTAGTGACACTAAAGTGTCATATTTCAATAAAATATACAAGAAACATATTGACGCAAGCGTCAAAAATCGCCCGCAAACTGAAATTTGCTGTTTTTAAAAAAAATTCTTATATTTATCTGTTGAAATATCCTCGTGACATGAAAAAAAATACATACGACAATGCCGATTGCATAATGCATGTACAATATGATGTATAGGCAATATAAACTATGCATAGTCTTCTGCGTCTCTGCACTCAGTTTGGTACATCTTGCTGTTTCAGAAGTTTTTAAATAAAAAGTACAAAACTGAAGTTTAAACTTAGCTATAGTTTTACCTTAATAAAAATGCAACAAATATACAACATGTGGGGCTCCTCGCTCTCTCTTGGAGGATGTTAACCCCCCCCCCCCCCCCCCCCACACACACACACACACACACCAATTCAATGTCTCTGAATGCCTTTCTCAAGATTGTTGCAACTCAAAAAATCTGAAACAATTGTCTGTATTTGAAATAATATTGTTCACTCACTTAACCTCCCGATCAAAGATTTTATTTAACACCATGTTCAACTCCCATGAGTGCTTTCAGTACTTTGATATTAATTTAATGTATGAAATATAAAACTTATTCATGCAAGTTTAGATTTTTTTCTTATTATTTGTTTTATTTTGAATTTTTGCAAGGGTATAATGGCCTGATTTTTGAATGCCCTGATTGTAATTAATGGTGCATTAAAGTCATTTCTTTATTGTTTTGTTTCAAGTTATGAATGTTTTATATACAAATCTGGTATTTGAAAGTCCAATTTTTTAGAGGATCTGTGTTGCTGTGTTTATGTGTGTGTGTTTTTTTATTGTAGAACTCTTAGCCATGCTTTGAAATTATTTTCCAGACCCAACGACGTGGACGTAGATATACTCTGGGTCAATTTTTTTATTGTTATTTTTTTTTCTTTTCTTTTTAGCTCACCTGAGCCGAAGGCTCAAGTGAGCTTTTCTGATCACATTTTGTCCGTCGTCCGTCCGTCCGTCTGTCCGTCTGTCTGTCTGTCCGTCTGTCTGTCCGTCCGTCTGTAAACTTTTCACATTTTCGACTTCTTCTCAAGAACCACTGGGCCAATTTTGACCAAACTTGGTACAAAGCATCCTTGGGTAAAGGGAAATTTAAATTGTTAAAATGAAGGGACATATCCCCTCGCAAGGGGAGATAATCAAGAAAAGACAAAAATAGGGTGGGGTCATTAAAAAATCTTCTTCTCAAGAACCACTGGGCCAGTAAAGCTGAAACTTATGTGGAAGCATCCTGGTATAGTGTAGATTCTAAATTGTTCAAATCATGACCCCCGGGGGAAGGGCGGGGCCACAATGGGGAATCAAAGTTTTATATAGAAATATATAGGAAAAATCTTTGAAAATCTTCTTCTCAAGAACCACAAGGTCAGAAAAGCTGAAACTTATGTGGAAGCATTCTTGGGTGGTTTAAATTCTAAATTATAGGAATCATGACCCCCGGGGGAAGGGCGGGGCCACAATGGGAAATCATAGTTTTACATAGAAATATATAGGAAAAATCTTTGAAAATCTTCTTCTCAAGAACCACTGGGTCAGAAAAGCTGAAACTTATGTGGAAGCATCCTTGTATAGTGTAGATTCTAAATTGTTCAAATCATGACCCCCTGGCGAAGGGCGGGGCCACAATGGGGAATCAAAGTTTTATATAGAAATATTTAGGAAAAATGTTTGAAAATCTTCTTCTCAAGAACCACTAGGCAAGAAAAGCTGAAACTTATGTAGAAGCATCCTTGTATAGTGTAGATTCTAAATTGTTCAAATCATGACCCCCGGGGGAAGGGCGGGGCCACAATGGGGAATCAAAGTTTTATATAGAAATATATAGGAAAAATCTTTGAAAATCTTCTTCTCAAGAACCACTAGGCCAGAAAAGCTGAAACTTATGTGGAAGCATCCTGGTATAGTGTAGATTCTAAATTGTTCAAATCATGACCCCCGGGGGAAGGGCGGGGCCACAATGGGGAATCAAAGTTTTATATAGAAATATATAGGAAAAATCTTTGAAAATCTTCTTCTCAAGAACCACTAGGCCAGAAAAGCTGAAACTTATGTGGAAGCATCCTGGTATAGTGTAAATTCTAAATTGTTCAAATCATGACCCCCGGGGGAAGGGCGGGGCCACAATGGGGAATCAAAGTTTTATATAGAAATATATAGGAAAAATCTTTGAAAATCTTCTTCTCAAGAACCACTAGGCCAGAAAAGCTGAAACTTATGTGGAAGCATCCTGGTATAGTGTAGATTCTAAATTGTTCAAATCATGACCCCCTGGCGAAGGGCGGGGCCACAATGGGGAATCAAATTTTTATATAGAAATATATAGGAAAAATCTTTGAAAATCTTTTTCGCAAGAACCACTAGTCCAGAAAAGCTGAAACTTATGTGGAAGCATTCTTGGGTGGTATAAATTCTAAATTGTAGGGATCATGACCCCCGGGGGAAGGGCGGGGCCACAATGGGGAATCAAAGTTTTATATAGAAATATTTAGAAAAAAATCTTTGAAAATCTTCTTCTCAAGAACCACTAGGCCAGTAAAGCTGAAACTTATGTGAAAGCATCCTGGGATAGAGTAGATTCTAAATTGTTCAAATCATGACCCCCGTGGGAAGGGCAGGGCCACAATGGGGAATCAAAGTTTTATATAGAAATATATAGGAAAAATCTTTGAAAATCTTCTTCTCAAGAACCACTGGGTCAAAAAAAGCTGGGAAAGATTTGGAAGCATCCATGGGGTAGTTTAGATTCAAAGTGTTCAAATCTGGGAACCACTGGGAAAGAAAACCTGAAACTTATGTGGAAGCATCCTTGAGTAGTGTTGATTCTAAATTGTTCAAATCATGACCCCAGGGGTAGGGCGGGGTTACAATGGGGAATCAAAGTTTTACATAGAAATATATAGGAGAAATCTTTTAAAATCTTCTTCTCAAGAACCACTGAGCCAGAGAAGCTGAAACTTATTTGGAAGCATCCTGGGGTAGTTTAGATTCTAAATTGTTCAAATCATGACCCCCGGGGGTTGGGTGGGGCCACAATGTGTGTTCGATGTTTTACATAGAAATATGTAGAAAAAAATCTGAAAATCAAGGCTTAAACGTATATGGAAGCATAGATTTCAAATTGTGTAAATTATGATCAGTGGGGTAGGGTGGGGTCACAATATGTATTACAAGGGGGAAATCTGGTAAAGAACAGAATGGCCAAAGCTTCTCAGGTGAGCGATGTGGCCCATGGGCCTCTTGTTTTATTTTACATTTTACATTTTTGTGATCGTTTGTTTGTTAAGTTTCTGTAGAACTCTTAACCATGCTTTGAAATAATGCATGTTTCCAAACCCAACGACGTGGACGTAGTTCTACTCTGGGTCTTTTTTTTTTTGGTTTGTTTGTTTGGGTTTTTTTTGTTTTTGTTTTATTTTTGTTTCTTTACAATCTAATGCTAACCATAGGAACATCTGTTAGAAGTTCCTGTGAGGGGTGCAGAACCAATCATCCGAGTCCCCATCTTTGTCTTTGCAATCCAAATGTCTCCAGCTATTGCATTTCTTGTCTTCATCACATCCAATCATTCCCTGCACTAAGTTAGGTAGTCTACATTTACTGCAATCATGTGGTATGTCGCTGTACGTAATCTTCTTTTTGTTCAGTTCTGCTTTCGTCTCAACTCTTGGAAATGGTGTCATTGTTCCCTTTTCTAAGCAGCAAACCAAACGAGCACGAAGGTATATGTATTCGGAGTCAAACTTAATCAATTTTTTCCAATGTAGTATCCGAAGCAAAACTTAACAACGTTTGCAATAGCAAACAGATCACAGTCAACACCGTTGGTTTGTTGCTGGATAGATGGTACTCTAACTGTTACTGTCTTAAAGTCTCCCCCACACAAACTTGCCAGTTGTATCTGTAGTGATGGGGAGAGTGACCCCTGGAATAGACTGTCAAATAAATAAATTTGTCCGTCAACCTTAGCAGGTGAGACCCAGTGGTATTTGCCATTATGGTGTATTTGGGCTGCTGGTGACATAGCATTGGCAAGATCCATCTGTTATCTTGTTCATCTCAAACTGGGGTGTTTTCGACTCCCTGATAAGATTTAATTTTGAGTAAATAATTACACTATGAATATTCATATTTGGACGTTGGCAAACACGTGAGATAATTTATTTTCTAATGAAAATTTAAGAAAACTAATTAAATATTTATGCATCCCGTGCGCAGAAAGTTTTAACTTTTATGTCCAATCGTATCGACGATTCATAATTTTGAGAACTTAATTTTTCCAGAAATGTAACCAATCGCGGTTTACCGCAATACCGCCCACGGGTTTAAATACCCCTAGCTAGGCCCAAAGTAAAAGCCAATGACTATCAAAGATCCTAAAGCTAAGTTAACCAATCAGAAAATAGCTATCAAAAATACTACGAAAAGACTTATCAACATGGATGACACTTCCTGTTAAAATAGTAAAACATGTGGAATGTCAACTCTTGTCCTTACTTTATAAAAGACAAATATAATGGGTTTTACGACTGGAAACGAATGATAAATAGAATCATCAGACTGAAATACCAGCAAATACTTGTAAATTAGGAAGTACGAAAAGATGTCTATGAAATAAAAATTTACCCCACTACATTCCTCCCCCCTTAACAAAATTACGATAAATTTTCGTTCCAGTATACAAATAATTAATGGAATCTCAAAAGAACTGGTAACTGGTCCCGAGCATTACAAGCCCCTGTTAAGGTTAGGTTTTATTTGAAAAAAGTACAAAAAAAAATCATATAAAATAATTGAGAGCTAATGTCGGCCTTTCAATGCTGAAACCATTGTTTGAAAAGGTTGACTCAGAGATCTATAAAATAAAAAGTTGATGTGGCATTCCTCCTAAAACGAAAGAGGGGTTTCAAAGACAAGCACGACGTTTCCTTGCCGACCCATCCCGGGCTTCCTAATGAAAAGTGGGTAGTGGCACTCAAATCTACCTGGGTTTTAAAATCAAGGGTTGTTAATTATCTCTGCATTCTTGTAAACTGAAGTGCTTGTTCGCATATGCCGCTGGAGCGTGTTCAACTTGAATGAGTAAGACGAACATGAAGGATAACAGTAGTAAAAGAGGACCTGAGCCTTGTGATATTTAATGAAGTGTGCCCTGTACGATCCGATCTTTTGGAAGTTTCTTCAAGGTACAGTTCGGTACTGGACACGTGCCTCCCTCGGACGGCCACTCCTCACCACAGAGGGCCTCCATCTGCTCATCCGGAACACTTAAGTGAAGAACTTCTGACATCTGAGAAATGTGAAAATATTGTAAAAAAAGGATTAGAGAGGAATTAAATGAAATTATTTACCATCAATGCAAGTTTTGGAGTCATATTTAATGAAAAATAACTTTTAAAATTGAAATCTTAAATTATAAGACTTAATTTAAATTATGTCTGAATGTATGGAAAGTTCATCAATATAGTTATCTACCACATTCAGAATCCCCTGGATAAAACCAAAATGTTATCAAGTAGTGCACATACTTAAAACCTAAATAAGGGCACCGCTAAGCGGAGCATCCCTTCGCGACAGCAACTTCAGTGGTGATGGCAATGTCTCATAAGAAATAAATTCTCTCTAGGGTTACACGTTAAAGATTGATGGTACATTGTATTTTGTTCAATGTCCCTCTCAAGAATTTTTTGCTCATATGAAGGCTTGCCGGTGGCGAACTGCACATTCTTTTCGCCGGCGCTAGTCTAGAGTCGGATGAGACCGTATAAACTGAGGTCCCGTGTCGCAGTAGGTGCTGGCACGAAAAAGATCCCTCCCTGCTCAATGGCCCTGAGTGCCGAACATAGGACAAATTTGCAGATCTCTATCGGCAAGTTATGGCGTCTCCATATGAGTGGAAAAATTACGAGGGGATGTTAAACATACAATCAATCAATCTTTCCCCCTACTAGGAACTGACGACCATTGAGCAATGAGGGATCTTTTTGTGCCAGCATCTATTGTCCATGGGCCCTTGGTTTACCGGTTTCACTCGAAGGACCAGTCTCCACGTCCCACAAAGGGATTCAAACCCGCAACATCAGGATCAACTCCCTTACTTTTGACAATATTAATAGTGGGGTGTGTTGATGATCCATTTTTTGCAAAGTGCATAACGTGTTGGCAAAGGGGGGGGGGGGGCATTGCATGGATACCTAATTTGGGTCAGTGAAGTTCATATAATGTAATAATTGTTTTTCAGCACTATTTATGTGCAGGATACACATGTTATGGAGTATAGGCGTTGATAGTATAACAAAGTTGTTGATCGGGTAACAAATCACATCAGTATTCCTTAAGGGGCATGTCTCGCAGAATCCTGAACTTGCTTTTCATTATTCCAAAGGCTGTCTCAACAGTTTCCCTAGCACTAGATAGTTTTTTGTTAAACAGAATTGTTTGTGATGATAAATCCTCCTCTTTTTTTACGGGGCTAAAATGGGGTGGTTTTCCAAAACTAATTCACCAGCTTCTGCTTTTCGATATAATACTGAATTTCGAAGGACTCTGACATCATGTGTGCATCCTGGCTATCCAGTATATGCACTGGTAATGAGGAGGTTGTTGTCTACTGCCACCTGTAGTTATATAACAAATATTGTATGTTTAATATCATCAAAATGAGTACTAGTATATCCTAATCGCTGCACAATCAAATACAAGTGGGACTCACCAGAAATCAACTTTCTAATTATTTGACACATACATAAGAAACTTTTAAGAATACAAAGTATATCATATAAATTTCAAAAGTACACAATTTTCTTCACATGTAATTTACAATAGTCAAACACATGAGGTGTGTGAGTATAGAAAATATATATACATGTATATTCATACTAACAGTGTTACCTGAGGTTGCATGGAAGGATAACCTTTGCGGTTGTAGTAATCATTGTCCCCATTTGGGACATGAGGCGTATGTGGTTGCCATCGATAAACCCAACCACTCCAGGGATTCCACAAGAATTCTCTACTTCTTCAGCAATCCGTTCCTGTTCGAGGGCCAATATAATCTACAATTTGAATAAACGTGTTAAAGTTATGTAGGTACGTGATGACATTAACTTTTCTATCGTCAACTTCCCTTACTTATGCAGCAATATACCTTCATCACCTGCATACGGAGAATATGTATCTCAGTTGATTCGATACGCAAGAGCATGCTCTACGTATGAACAATTTCTTAAACGAGGTAAATTATTGACAAGCAAGTTGATGAAACAAGAATATCAACAGTCTCGTTTAAAGTCATCATTTCGTAAATTCTATGGTCGATACAATGACCTTGTCAGCAAATACAATTTATCATTGAACGAAATGCTGACTGACGTTTTTCATACCAATTGTTAGTCCATTAATTATACACTGAATTGACCCCGGATTTTTTCCGTTATTTCCTGATTATGACAACGAGCACACGGCCGGTGTGACCGGTCGGCAGGGGATGCTCACTCCTCCATGGCACCTGATCCCACCTCTGATGTTTCGGAGGTCCGTGTTTGCTCTGCTCTTATTTTGTATATTTGTTTAATGGACGTTGAGATTGAATACTGTTCGTTATTTCCATATCCTTCTCGCACACTGACTCGGAGAGTTGTTTCAAAATTTTTAGTTACCTTATCAAAATTTGATATATTTAAAAACATACAAATACAGTTTCCTAGATTCCCTGAAGATCTGTAAATCAGCAGCGACAATGCAGAACATTAAACAGAAAAATAAATATACATAAAATAAATGTACAACATGTAATTCGAGAAATAAAATTGTTCCGTGCCATAGGCACTCTGTAGAGACATCCAAGTTACAAAAAAGACAAACAGTCAATATTTGCCCTGCTTTAAAGTTTGTCTAACTTAAAACCCCTTTTGTAAATTTTTGATACAGCCCCTTATATATTGAAGTACAGAGTACGAGTCCGAGCTCGTGGCGCTCGTAACTGGAAATGTCTTATAGCAGTAGTAGCTGCAGAAATGCAGCTCTTCAAAAGAAATATATATTGACAGACCGGTCTATACTCTTAGATGTAGCTGTCAATATATGATTATTAGGGAGCTACAGGCCTGCAGCTATAGCAGTAGTTGAACGTCTTCGCAGCTAGTGATTACTGGTGATGACAAAATTGTATGGTATATATAAGGTTTAGCGTCTGACAGATTTTTTTCACCTGTTTTATGTAGCTGTAGTATTACTACATCTTAAATGGGGTTGAGACCGTTAGAATTTCTGACGTCAGCATAGATTTCCAAAGCTATTTGTTTAATTTACCCACTGATGAATGAGTCGCAATGCATTATGTCTGTAAAAGAAATATTTATATTTTTCTTAATCAATATTGAATATATCATGTTCATGTAAAAACAAAACTTAAATTTGTTATAATTAAATATGAGCAAGTGACTATGGAATTTAATTTTTCAGTTGCGGTCTTATAAAGAAAAAAAAGAATCTCTACGGTTTATTCGGTGACGAAGTACAAGTAACTATTTATGCAGTACACCAACAAAAACCAAGTGTCGCGGTAGACAGGTCCAGTCCAAAGACTATTTCTACCTACGTAGCAATAAATAGCTACCTAGGCATTTAAAGCTACCCAAAGTAGCTCTTTTACCTACTTTCTGCTTTACTTGCATTTTGTGGCTAAATGCAGGAACTTCGCAACATGATGAGCACAAAATTTCTTGATACAGTCACTCTGATGATGGATATGAAAAAAAATTGTCCAAAAAATGATTACTTCGTATTTTATCAATTTTGCATAGAAACTAATGTGAAATTGCCGATTCAGGAAGTAATCATGTATTGGCCAACATTTTGTCGTATTCATCATTAATGTGACTGTTTCAAAAGATATGGTACTCACCATGTTGCGCTGTTTGCCGCATAAATGCAGAAATTATAAAAAGTAGATAAAAATAGCTACATTCAGTAGCTTTAAATACCTTGGTAGCTATTAATAGCTACGTAGTTAGAAAGAGTCTTTAGACTGGACCTGGGAGAGTGGGCAGACTAAGACTGTCATGCTTTGAGACTCATTCACATTGATTAGAGATCCGTTCAACGGGTGTGACGAAAAGATCGCCAAGTATTGAAAATTGACTCTCATATACCGGTCACGGTAGCTTAGTTGTAGATCGTTCGCTTCGTGATCGGGAGGCCCGGGTTCGATTCTCGATCGCGGCGCCGCGTCATACCTAAGACGTAAACATAGGTAGTGACTGTTCCTTCGCCAAGCGCTCGGCACTAGAAGTGAAAGTCCCGTGTCACGGTAGGCGTTGGCACGATAAAGAACCCTCACTGCTAAATGGCCTTGAGTGCCGAGTAAAGGTCTTAATTTGAGGCCGTTCACCGGCATCGGTGACGTCTCCATATGAGTGAAAAATTCTCAAGAGGGACGTTAAACAATATACAATCAATCAATCAATACACTGGAAGGCAATGTACCCGACCAGTTAACAAGAGGCCCACGGGCCTCATAGGTCACCTGAGCATTATGCAACAATTTTCCAGTTATTGAATTTAATTCATGTTTTAAGCCAGATGCTATACGACATTCACAATTTTAAAAGAGGCACGATTTATCATCATAACAATACACTTAGCAGTTGCTTAGCTTGGTTACTGAATACCCATATGCAGGGTAGGGGAACAAAAATGCATTCAGACTAACCAGTAGTGTCCCTAACACTGTGACATAAACGTTTGTCCCTAGGTCCACACATTGCACAAATTTCAAAAAGGCACCCTTAATATCAAAAAATAAATAAATGTTTTATAAATACAAAAGAGCAGATTTCAAACAATAAATTCATTTTCAGTATATAAGTATAGCCCCCACCCCACCCCTGAGGCTTTGAAATTCACAATTCTGCAAGATTAGGGCCCTTTCTCATCATAACTATAAAGGTAGTTCATCTGCTTTATACCCAGAGACAAAGAAAATTTTTTTCAAAGATTTAATGTATTTTCATTATATAATCAATTGAGCCCCACCTCCCTAACACCAGAACCCCTGACCCTGGGGCCATAAAATTCATAATTTTAAAAGAGGCATTCTTGCTCATCATAACTCATATGTACTTAGTATATTTAATACCCAGGGGCAGAGAAGAAGATTTTCAAAGAAATCATGTATTTTCACTATATATAATCAATAGAGCCCCACCCTAACACCAGAACCCCTGACCCTGGGGCCATAAAATTCACAAATTTGGTAGAGGCACTCATGCTCATCATAACTATGCACTTAGTTAGTATATTTAATACCCAGGGGCAGAGAAGAAGATTTCCAAAGAAATAATGTATTTTCACTATATATAATCAATAGAGCCCCGCCCTAACACCAGAACTCCTGACCCTGGGGCCATAAAATTCACAATTTTGGTAGAGGCACTCTTGCTCATCATAACTATGTACTTAGTTGGTTTATTTAATACCCAGGAGTAGAGAAGAAGATTTCCAAAGAAATAATGCATTTTCACAATATACTTATTTAGCCCCGCCCTAGCACTAGAACCCCTGACCCCAGGGCCATGAATTTCACAATTTTGGTAGAGGACTCAATGCTGATTACAATCATGCAAACAGTTTGACTGCTTGATGTCCAGGAGTAAAGAAGAAGATTTTTAAAGGTTGCATTAATTTTAGTGGTTTTGGCCCACCCCTCGGGCCCCAGGGGGCAGGGATCATGAAATTCACAATTTTTGTTCCCCTTCACCCATAGATGCTTTATGCCAAATTTGGTTGAAATTGGTTCAGTGGTTGCAGAGAAGAAGCTGAAAATGTTCAAATGTTAACATACGACGAACGACGGACGAAAACGGATAGAATAGGTCACCTGAGTTTACTCAGGTGACCTAAAAAAGGTAAACACTTACCTTCAAAGTTCAATTTCACCATCCACAACTCCTTTCTGACTGAGTGCAGGAAATATTAATATGATTTCCGAAGGATAGGTTACCTGGTCCCCTTTTGAATTCTATAGTTCGCTTTCCAAAAGATTCTACGGGGCGCGCGCCCTCTGTAGTCATAATGCTGTACAGTGAACGAATAATAAAATACGAATGTCGAACTAACATCGAACGGATTACCAGATAATTTCCGCAACTCAGAACAAAGTATACGGATCACAAAGTACAAGTTATTTTTTTTATTGAATAAATAATGCATTCACTCGTAACGCATCTACACAGACATTATCTCCCGTTTACATATTATGATTTGTGAACAACGAATATAGAGAAATGTATCACAAATGTCAAATTAACAAGAGCCGAGCTCGTTGCAAAGCAAAGCAACGAGTAGGTCTTCCGTTCGAGCTGTGGACAGGAAGTACCGACCTTGGGTCAAGGTCAATGCACAACCGTTCTTCACAGCATGAGCCTCCAGTGAATCCTAATTACAAAATTATGCTTAAACATTTTTATCTCTGTCAGTGACCTTGATTTGCCAGAAAGAACATTGATCAGGGTCATGACACAACCTCCAATCATAAGTAATCTATGTTTCAAGTAAGAGCTTCCAATGATTTTCACTTACTAGTTCATAGCGTGGAAAAGAAAAGATTTCTTCTGTCAGTGACCTTGATTTTAAAAGAAGAACCTTAGCTCTTCGTGAAGACAAACCCTCGATCTGAAACTACTTTTAGAAATTCAAAGCTATGACAGTAAAGTGATTTCCTAATTGTAGTATGAACGACTAAATCACTTTAGGTAAAAATATGTATTAATTGGAAACAAAAGATTATACAACAAAATCAAGGAGCTCTGAAAAATATGGCCTGTACCCAGCTTGGCGGAAACGCGGGAAGAGAGAGATAGGTGAACCCTCGAGCCCGATCCAAATTACAATATAAAGAACACTCCCCAAATACACTACAACAGGAATTTTTCAACTAATCTGTCATTGGCTTAGAATTTGTTTACATGACCTTATTTTAAGTCATCTATAAACCAGTGGACTATATGAAATTTGTATTAAGTATGAATTTACACAAATATAGGCAGAATGATATGATACTATTTTCCGAGTCAAAATCATAAATATGGTTTCTCATCTGAAGTTCGTAATATTTTAAAACGACCCCTTCTTATTTTTACTAACCTTCTACGATGAGTAGTTGCTGAGGAAACTGCAACGAACATTTCTTTCGACGGACAGACAGACAGACACACACACGGGTAAAACAGTATACCCCCTTCTCCTTTGGAGCGGGGGTATAAAAACAGAAATCAAAATAAATAACAAGAGGCCCGTGGGCCACAACGCTCACCTGAACCACCTCGGCCCAATTGTTCTTCAGAGGATGAAACAAAGGCACTTTTCCCCCATGAAATATGTTTACCAAGGGTAACTTATAGATCAGATTTGTGGCCTCTTTAGTAAATTAAATCCATATAAGAGGGGAATGTTTCAATTCCAAATAAAACATCTGTTTACTTAATTGAATTTAAGTGCAGAGGCTTTTAACATGCTATTGTTAGGTCACCTGAGTAAACTCAGGTGACCTATTGCTATCTGTTTTCGTCCGTCGTCGTGCGTCGTGCGTTGTGCGTTAACATTTGAACATTTTCAGCTTCTTCTTTGCAACCACTGAACCAATTTCAACCAAATTTGGCATAAAGCATCTATGTGTGAAGGAGAACAAAAATTGTGAATTTCATGATCCCTGCCCCCCTGGGGCCTGTAGGGGTGGCGCCAAAACCACTAAAAGTTGTGCAATCTTTAAAAATCTTCTTCTTTACTCCTGGACATCAAGCAGTCAAACTGTTTGCATGATTGTAATCAGCAATGAGCCCTCTACCAAAATTGTGAAATTCATGGCCCTGGGGTCAGGGGTTCTAGTGCTAGGGCGGGGCTAAATAAGTAGGTAGTGAAAATGCATTATTTCTTTGAAAATCTTCTCCTCTGCTCCTGGGTATTAAATAAACTAACTAAGTACATAGTTAAGATGAGCAAGAGTGCCTCTACCAAAATTGTGAATTTTATGGCCCCAGGGTCAGGGGTTCTGGTGTTAGGGCGGGGCTCTATTGATTATATAGTGAAAATACAGGAATTCTTTGAAAATCTTCTTCTCTGCTCCTGGGTATTAAATAAACTAACTAAGTGCATAGTTATGATGAGCAAGAGTGCCTCTACCAAAATTGTGAATTTTATGGCCCCAGGGTCAGGGGTTCTGGTGTTAGGGTGGGGCTCTATTGATTGTATAGTGAAAATACATGAATTCTCTGAAAATCTTCTTCTCTGCTCCTAGGTATTAAATAAACTTACTAAGTGCATAGTTATGATGAGCAAGAGTGCCTCTACCAAAATTGTGAATTTTATAGCCCCAGGGTCAGGGGTTCTGCTGTTAGGGCGGGGCTCTATTGATTATATAGTGAGAATACATGAATTCTTTGAAAATCATCTTTTCTGCTCCTTGGTATTAAATAAACTAACTAAGTACATAGTTATGATGAGCAAGAGTGCCTCTACCAAAATTGTGAATTTTATGGCCCCAGGGTCAGGGGTTCTGGTGTTAGGATGGGGCTCTATTGATTATATAGTGAAAATACATGAATTCTCTGAAAATCTTCTTCTCTGCTCCTAGGTATTAAATAAACTAACTAAGTGCATAGTTATGATGAGCAAGAGTGCCTCTACCAAAATTGTGAATTTTATGGCCCCAGGGTCAGGGGTTCTGCTGTTAGGGCGGGGCTCTATTGATTATATAGTGAAAA
This sequence comes from Saccostrea cuccullata, assembly GCF_032062105.1. Taxonomy (NCBI): domain Eukaryota; kingdom Metazoa; phylum Mollusca; class Bivalvia; order Ostreida; family Ostreidae; genus Saccostrea; species Saccostrea cuccullata. Next base: position 122,245 of record NW_026921491.1, on the reverse strand, counting down.
TACATGAATTCTTTGAAAATCATCTTTTCTGCTCCTTGGTATTAAATAAACTAACAAGTGCATAGTCATGATGAACAAGAGTGCCTCTACCAAAATTATGAATTTTATGGCCCCAGGGACAGGGGTTCTGATGTTAGGGCGGGGCTCTATAGATTATTTAGTGAATTCTTTGAAAATCTTCTCCTCTGCTCCTAGGAAATAAATAAACTAACTAAGTGCATAGTTATGATGAGCAAGAGTGCCTCTACCAAAATTGTGAATTTTATAGCCCCAGGGTCAGGGGTTCTGGTGTTAGGGCGAGGCTCTATTGATTATATAGTGAAAATACATTAAATCTTTGAAAATTTTCTTCTCTGCTCCAGGGTATTAAGCAGATGAACTACCAATATAGTTATGATGGACAAGGGCCCATATCTTCCACAATTGTGAATTTCAAGGCCCCAGGGTCAGGGGTACCATAGAGGGGGGGGGGTTGTACTTATATACTGAAAATGAATAAATGGTTGGAAATCTGCTCCTTGGTATTAATCAAATATCAAGAGCTAAGGGTCAGGGGTTCATGTATGGTAGGGGCACTACTGATTATTGCTGAATATTACTGATAAGTTGAAATGCATTTTGTGTTCCCTTACCCTGCGTATGGGTATTAAGTAAACAAACTAAGCAACTGCTAAGTGTATTGTTATGATGATCAATGGTGCCTCTTTCAAAATTGTGAATGCCATAGCATCTGGCTTAAAACATGAATCAAATTCAGTCACTGGAAAGTTGTTGCATAAATGCTCAGGTGACCTATAAGGCCCATGGGCCTCTTGTTTAAATATGTTCTCATTTCTCAAGACTGTCACAGATTTCATAAAATGATTGTATATAATTATATTCATTTTTTATGCTTATATCAATAAAAAAAATTGCAGTTTTAAGGCTGTATTTAAAATTTTATTTGATTTCAAGAATTATAACAAATATTTTGTATTATTAGAAGTAAAATGTTACACATGCATGTACATTAGTACAGATTAAAAATTGAATTTTGATACATTTTGAGTACTGTGTATATAATTTGAAATTTGACACTTAAACTTTAAACACTGGTTCTAGTTTCAATTTAACTTTTTTTGGGGGGGGGGCAGCTCACGCGGGAGTTTTGGGATGTCTTTTACTCGTATATGCTCGAACCATTGTCCCAATTTCTTCATTAAGCGCAGTTATCAAGGCTTTGTTGTTAAGCCCAAATGTCTTTAAGACATAAAAGATAAAGAGCAAAGATCTATTTATATCCACAAATTTTCCTCATAATGCGACAAGACAATTCTACTATTCGAAGCCCGTTTTTTCTTAACCTCTTGTTTAATTTTTTTCAAAACACAATTCAGTGAAACTGTCATTATTTCAAAGAACAGATGACTAAGAATAAAATCTATAATACGTATTAAGAAAAGTTATATGACAATTAATTGGCTGGACCTAAAACAAGAGATTATTCACATGACATAATTAGGTCTTTCCACCTTTTTGTGGAAAGACCTCTTGAAATGCTTATGTTTATTATTATTATTTTTCTTCCCGGACTTTTGAAACCGCAAGACTTATCGAAAAACTTTATAGTTCATGAAACTGGATATCAAAAGTTATTCTGAAAAACGACAGCCCTTGTTTGAACTTTGACCCCTTTCGAAGTTATTGCCCCTTTCGCAAGAAATGCTTGTTATCGCTACTCCTTCAAAACCGTAAACCGTACAAATATGAAACCTTCACTAAAGTCTTCGACTAATTGAGAGGACTCTGGAATCTATTCATTGCGAAAGTATTCGGTGACCTCTTCAATGAGTTATTGCCCCTGAAACTTTTTGAATTTTAGAAATAATTAAAAATTTTCAAAACGAGAAGTGATAGAGACATGGGACCAACTGCATAAGATTCATTGACCTTTGAGCTTAAAATTCATGTAAAGGTCAAAGGTCAAGGTCATTCCAAAACTGAGAAATTTAGTTCTTTTTATATCTTTTTTGTCTCTTAACATATACAAACTGTCTTAGCATCATAAATAAGTACTCTTGAAACTATTTTAAAGATTCAATTCGTATTCCGTAAGATTGACCCTATTAAAAGTTACCGCCCTTTGTGCGGAAAACCTTGTTATCGCTACTACTTCGAAACCATAAACCGTACAAATATGAAACCTTCACTAAAGTCTTCGACTAATTGAGAGGACTCTGGAATCTATTCATTGCGAAAGTTTTCGGTGACCCCTTCAATGAGTTATTGCCCCTGAAACTGTTTTAATTTTAGAAATAATTAAAAATTTTCAAAACGAGAAGTGAAAGAGACATGGGACCAACTGCATAAGATTTATTGACCTTTGACCTTCAAATTAATTTCAAGGTCAAAGGTCAAGGTCATTCCAAATATGAGGAATAAATTTCTTTCAATAGCTTTTATATCCTCAAACATATACTATCTATCTTCTGTCTGTAACATGCACTCTTAATACTCTTTTAATGATTTTTTTCTTGTACCCTAAGATTGACCCTTTGAAAAGTTATTGCCCCTTGTGCGAAAAACCTTGTTATCGCTACTCCTTTGAAACCATAGACCGTAGAGACACCAAACCTTCACTGATGTTTTAAGGGTCTAAAGACCTAACTTCACTGTATCAGTGCTAAAGAATCTAATGACCCCTTATATGAGTTATTGCCCTTTAACTTCTTTGTACTTACTATTAAACATGATAAATTGAAAACTATAAGTCGTAGAAGCATGGGGTCAATTGCATTGGGACCCTTGACCTTTGACCTTGATTATTTTCTCAAGGTCAAAGGTCAAGGTCATTCCATTTTTTTAAATTTTCATTTCTCTATGCTTTAAGACCATTTTGGATTCTTTTTCATGGAATTTAATTTTAAGGAGTCAGATATATAACAAATTTGAAATTCAAAGAAGGTGGAAAGACCTCTTATTGTTCTGTGAACAATAAGTCTCCTAGTTTTTTTTTCAAATCACGTCACAAAAACAGCCCAGCCAATAATATAATGGTAAAAATCACTTAAAACGCATTAAAGATGTTTCACAAAAAGACCCACAAAACTAAGCAAGCTTCAAATTTGCTCACTAAATTTGTACTGACTGCATTTGCATTATTGTTTGCCCCCAACTCACCTGCAAATAATTCATGTAACAGAGATGAGAAGTGGTTGCTGTGATTGTAACTTGTAGATGGAGCTTTGGTAATGGTAGATGTCTGTGCAACTGAAGAGCTTGCTGCTTCCATTTGGGTTTCTAGACTGGGCCGGAAATTTTTGCTCATATTTCTCCCAGTAACCTCATTTGATGGCGTTTCCTGAGTGGTATTAACGTGATGGTTGGGTAAGGTGACATTTGAAGCCTGCTGTTTCTTTAAAATGGCCCCAGCTAATTAGTCATAGTCAATGTTCAAGGGATCAATGTTCAATTCCACAGAGAGTGATGACTATTTTTGGCGTTTATTTGGATTTTGCTTGGTCTGCTTTGACCCATATTGTTGGGAAGTAGCTGAAGTTGATGCTTGCTTTCTTTTTGGACCCATGTTGGGAACTGAAAAATTTTGTAATAAATTAGCAACTGACATCCACTTGAATCTATGTTGATATCTTTTGAAATAAAATTCAAAAACAATTATGATCAAAAAATTGGCCAATAATCGTAACTTTCACCTTTTCCGCAGCGATAAAAAAAGAAGCAAATGACGTTAATTCTATTGGTAATGTCTTTCACTGGAATCGATGAATCACATAAGTCATTGCTTTCGATTTGTAAAAAACAAACTTCTTGCATTCTTGGTCCACGAAGTCCGTCAAATTTGGACTGTTGGCTAATTGTCGGATGGATAAACCTCCTCTCGCTGGAAATTCATCAGACAATTGTAAAGGATGAAGTCTCAAATTGTTATATTCAGATGTTGACAACACAAAATCTCGCAAACGTCATATAAACGAATGTCCCAGAATCACTAGTTTTACCCGTCCCCCAGCCATTTTTACATCAAGTGTCTATTTATAGATGTAAACAACACAAAACAGTCTACTGTTTACATCAAAATATATGCAAATACGCTAAAATACGCACCATAAATATCACAAATCTATTCAAACATGTAACATATGATAACGTTCTGCAAATGTTTGTGTTGAAAACGATGCTAAAACACTGTAAAGTATGTACAAAAGAGGGATATGGAGATAACGAACAGTATTCAATCTCAAAGTCCATTAAACAATATACAAAATCAGAGCAGAGCAAACACGGACCTCCGAAACATCAGCGGTGGGATCAGGTTCCATGGAGGAGTGAGCATTCCCTGCCGACCGGTCACACCCTCCGTGTGCCCCTTGTCATGATCAGGAAATAACGGAAAAAATCCGTCGTCATTTCAGTGTATAAACAATTGACTAACAATTGGTATGAAAAACGTCAGTCAGCATTTGATTCAATGATAAATTGTATTTACTGACAAGGTCATTGTATCGCCCATAGAACTTACGAAATGATGACTTTAAACGTCACTTGCTGTTTGTGTGGCTTCTTCTCCGATAAAAAAAATGGTCAGAGTGAATTAAGGTCAGACGGCACGTTACTCAAATATATGTTTTGCATCTCTTGGTATTTTATAATTTTTCTTTCATATTTGTCATTCTATTCTCATTTCTACATCGTTTTCAAAGTGTTTTTAAATATAAGTACACCAAAAATTGTGATATATGCCATTAAGAAGATCACCCATAAGGGTTAAATAGGAAATATGACCCTACGGTATCTTGGCCAAATGCCTGGTAAGATACACTAATTTTTTGTGAGAAAACTTGTTTATGTAGCTATACTTCAGTGACAAATTCTTAGGAAAATTTATATATTTTTGAGGAAGGTGTCGTCTGACCTTAACCACATAATACGTATAACTTCATTTGATTGGTCCAAACTATATAAAATCTAGCCGAAAATGCAAGGGGAAACAATTAAATTAAAAATTCCATAAGCTATAAAAATTATATGATATGGTATATAAAACAATTTATTGTATCAATACATGTTTATTTCCCTTTAATTAAAAGAAAGACATTTGAAACATGTACATAAATTTACACTGTACAGTTGTTATGAAAAAAAAGTTGACAGAAAAATAAGCAAATATAATTTGCTTACTTCATAGCAAGAAAATGAAATGTTTGACCAGATAACCTAAGTGACTACCCTTCTCAGTATACACTCAGTTGGAGTATATGATCTTTTCTTAGGACGAATTGTCATCTTGGTATGAGTGAAGAGCCGTGAGATGTAAATTAGATTTGCATATGCCACATGGTGCATTTGACATGCAATGATTTGCCAGGTGTCGATGATCCGCACATTTTAAATATATGTGTCTGTCACGAATGAGTCTCATCGTTTCTTCTAGAGGTTTCAGGCGGATGGCTCTTCACTTGTTTAATGAGTTGTTTTTACCATGCAGTGGACAGACTGTAATGGATGTTTTGTCAATTTCCACAAAATCTTTTTAGTCAACATATTTCTTGCAGGAAGGTTGCTTCTAGACACGCTGTCCCACATTCTAGGCGAACCTCATCTTTACAGCTATAAGCATGTGATTTTATAACTTCACAAATGCTCAAGATTTTTTACCCAAATTTTGACATTCTTGATTTAGAAGGCACAGGCAAAGGTTGGCTTTCCTTCAAAGAAGAGTCAGATTCTTGAAAGGGTACACTGTTTCTGGTACATGTATTCTCTTCTTTAACTGGAGAACAGAAGTGGTGATGTGCATCATCATCAAGAATGATAAACAGGTTTTCCTCAACTCTTTTAAAATTTCTTTTAGTCTAAGATGTAAATTCGTGGGGAAGGCTTCCAATGAATATCACAAAAAATGAGCCAACATGAATTCGAATGATTTGACAGTAGATCAAAAACAATTATATTAACATACTGACTACAAAGTGATTCATGTGCTTTTCATTATCAACTAGAAACCTCGCTAATCTTAGGGTTTGGTTAATTTCATATTTGTATGCTACGCAACTTTCAGTTTCCGCTATAAAAGGCATTTTGAAGAAAGAAGGAGAAACTAATTCATCAGTCAAGAAAAGAGTTCATTATTCTGATACATGCTCTTCATATCCACAAGAAGACATTAAGCAATAGGCACTCCAAAAGTCAGGAGATTATCTCTTTCCCAGAAAAGAAGAAAAGGTACAGGTAGACTTGGTTTAACAGCTGACAGGTTAAAGACACATTTTCGAAAAGGCATTGGAGATTTATTGAAGAAAGAGAGAGTGGTATTTTAAATTAAAAAAAATGTATTTTGTGTCATTGCAAAATTTAGTGATGAATTCCTTCTATTGATAATTGATGTGCATTTATTATAGTTATGATGAGCAAGGGTCCTAATCTTCCAGAATTGTGAATTTCAAGGCCCCTAGGTCAGGGGTACCATAGACAGGGGGTCCTTATATACTGAAAATGAACGCATTGTTTGAAATCTGTTCCTTAGTATTAATCAAATATATTTGAAAAGCAAGTATGTCTTTGTGTAATGTTTGAATTTAGGCCTAAGGGTCAGGGGTTCATGTGTGAAAGAGGCACTTCTGATTAGTTGACATGCATTTTTTGCTCCCCTACCCTGGGTATTAAGTAACCAAACTGAGCAACTGCTAAGTTTATAATAATCAATAGTGCCTCTTTCAAAATTGTAAATGCCATAGCATCTGGCATAAAACAAGAATTAATTTCAATCACTGGAAATTTGTTGCATAATGCTCAGGTGAACTATAATTCCCATGTGCCTCTTATTTTAAAATTACGTTTTGTTATAAACTAAAGTTAAACATCGAGTAGGATAGAATATGTTTAGAAAAAAAAAACTAAGAATTTACATGGACAAAGAATTTGCAGTAGACTAGATTTATATTGTTTTAAAAAAAACGAATATGTATGATGCATATCCAAGCAACATCTATAAACAGACTGTAATTAGCAACAGTATAATATATATGACCTTACTGGTTTTCCTATATACTTGCATTATGAATATGCATGATTTATGTAATGTTTAAAAATAAATAAGCAATAAATTTAATTGTTAAATTAGTTATTTTATCATTACCTTTGCTAAGCAATGAAACGTCTAAAATTTATATAAACTATTTATAATTTTCATAATTGTCTTATTATCAGGTTCGTCATGTACAGAGAATGAATGACACCCCTCTGAAACTATGGGTAATAGCTGAGAAATTTGGAATCATAGAAACTGCACATTGTAACTGCATGGCTAGACTTGGAGAGGCCTGTAGCCGTGTTGGTGCCCCACTATTTTATATCGACGCAGCAGTGAAAATGAAACATTCATCGACTGTGACAGAAGAACCTGCTTATTAAAAACTCCGATTTGGCTTGCAGAAAGTGCAGTATAAACTTATCAAAGACACAAAGACATAAACTTTCAGTCACAAAAGGCAATGAAGAAAACGCGGGACAACATAACTACCGGAAGCAGCCCTAGACGCGCAGGAGGGAAATGCTTCCAGATGTTCCACCATCTACTGAAGGCCAAACTCCACAGCAATGAAAGAAAAAGTGAGCTAGCTCACATACCCCACGCTCCCCCATAACTTGACGGTGAAACACATAATGAAAGGCACAGTGCACTTTAAATACATAGTATAGATCAACAAGAGGCCCATGGGCCACATCGCTCACCTGAGAAGTTTTACCATTCTGTTCTTTACCAGATTTCCCCCTTGTTATACATAATGCATCCCCATCCTACCCCACTGATCATAATTTAGACATTTTGAAATCTAAACTACCCCATGATCCTTCCATGAGCACATATGTTTCAGCTTTTTTTGCCCAGTGGTTCCTGAGAAGAAGGTTTTCAAAGATTTTTCCTATATATTTCTATGCAAAACTTTGAGTCCCTGTAATGGCCCCGCCCTTCCCCCGGGGGTCATGATTCCTACAATTTAGAATCTACACTACCCCACAATGCTTCCACATAAGCTTTACATATTCTGGCCCAGTGGTTCTTGAGAAGAAGATTTTCAAAGATTTTTTCTATATAAAACTTTGATTCCCAATTGTGGCCCCGCCCTTCCCCCGGGGGTCATTATTTGAACAATTTAGAATCTACACTATACCAGGATGCTTCCACATAAGTTTCAGCTTCTCTGGCCCAGTGGTTCTTGAGAAGAAGATTTTCAAAGATGTTTCCTATATATTCCTATGTAAAACTTTGATTCCCCATTGTGGCCCCGCCCTTCCCCCGGGGGTCATGACTTGAACAATTTAGAATCTACACTATACCAGGATGCTTCCACATAGGTTTCAGCTTTTCTTGCCCAGTGGTTCTTGAGAAGATTTTCAAAGATTTTTCCTTTAATTTCTATATAAAACTTTGATACCCCATTGTGGCCCCGCCCTTCCCCCGGGGGTCATGATGTGAACAATTTAGAATCTACACTAGACCAGGATGCTGCCACATAAGTTTCAGCTTTTCTGGCCAAGTGGTTCTTGAGAAGAAGATTTTTCCTATATATTTCTATATAAAACTTTGATACCCCATTGTGGCCCCGTCCTTCCCCCGGGGGTCATGACTTGAACAATTTAGAATGTACACTATACCAGGATGCTTCCACATAAGTTTCAGCTTTACTGGCCCAGTGGTTCTTGAGAAGAAGATTTTCAAAGAATTTTCCTATATATTTCTATATAAAACTTTGATTCCCCATTGTGGCCATGCCCTTCCCCCGGGGGTCATGATGTGAACAATTTAGAATCTACACTATACCAGGATGCTTCCACATAAGTTTCAGCTTTTCTGACCCAGTGGTTATTGAGAAGAAGATTTTTTAATGACCCCACCCTATTTTTGTCTTTCCTTGATTATCTCCCCTTGCGAGGGGATATGTCCCTTCATTTTAACAATTTAAATTCCCCTTTACCCATGGATGCTTTGTATTAAGTTTGGTCAAAATTGGCCCAGTGGTTCTTGAGAAGAAGTCGAAAATGTGAAAAGTTTTCAGACGGACAGACAGACAGACGGACAGACAGACGGACAAAATGTGATCAGAAAAGCTCACTTGAGCCTTCGGCTCAGGTGAGCTAAAAAGGGCAATACACATGTAATTGCAAAAAATCTTCTCATCAAAATGTCTTGCATATGAGGACATTTAAATGAGGAATGAAGTTTCTAGATAAATAATGGAATCAAAATTTCTTGACAATATACAAATCCACACATTAATTTGAAGTGGGGGGGGGGGGTGAGAAATTTTTTGAATAAAAGTCAAAACTCTTTGGGATAAAATAATGGAATATGTTCTAAATATCAGCATAGGTTGACGAAACTATGTAAAACAGTTTAAGAGGACTGGTGCTGACAAACTGTTCATCTCTATATTTAAAATATGGCCAAAAAGTCTAAGTTGGAGAGTGTGGAAATTCCAAGAAAAATAAAGGAATCGAAATTTCCTGGTAATATGCACATCTACACATTGTGTTCTAAATACCTGCAAAGTTTGACGAAATTCTGTGCAGCGGTTTGTGAGGAATTGCGCTGACAAACTGTTCATCTCTATATTCAAGGTATGGCCAAATGCCCAAGTTAAAAGTGCGGAAATTCCCGGAAAAAATAATGGAATCGGAATTTCCCGGTAATATGCACATCTACACATTGTGTCCTAAATATCTGCAAAGTTTGATGAAATTTTGTGCAGCGGTTTATTAGGAGTTGCACTGACAAACTGTTCATCTCTATATTCAAGGTATGGCCAAATGCCCAAGTTAAAAGTGCGGAAATTCCCGGAAAAAATAATGGAATCGAAATTTCCTGGTAATATGCACATCTACACATTATGTTCTAAATGCCTGCAAAGTTTGACAAAATTCTGTGCAGCGGTTTATTAGGAGTTGCGCTGACAAACTGTTCATCTCTATATTCAAGGTATGGCCAAATGCCTACGTTAAAAGTGCGGAAATTCCCGGAAAAAATTATGGAATCGGAATTTCCTTGTAATATGCACATCTACACATTGTGTCCTAAATACCTGCAAAGTTTGACGAAATTCTGTGCAGCGGTTTATGAGGAGTTTCGCTGACAAAAAAAGAGGACTGACTGACTGACTGACGGACTGACTGACTGACGGACCAGTCAAAAACATTATACCTCCCGCAACTAGTTGCGTGGGGTGTAATAACACTAATTCAGTCATTCTAACAGTGATGGGGGAGTTCTCAAATGCATATGTACCAAAGTGCACTGAAGAAGCCTTCTTACTCTACTCTTAGGACTATACAGTGAGAAATATGAGAATTTATCATCGGACGAGTGTTTGGCCAAATGTGAAGATATATTTGCAACTTTGTGTTTGACAGAGTAGCAGTTTAAGTTTACTGAAGAAGAAGCAAGAGATCAGTCTAGCAACAAAACACTGAAAGTTGAGATTTACCCTAAATAAAACTTGGGATTTTCTTTTCAGCACACACAAGTTCCAAACTCTCCTGGATGTCAACGTCCTGTCTGCAAGAACAATATCTCCAGGCAATGGTTTTTTTTTTAAAGCCACTGTGGTCGGTTGTGTTTGTCGCTTATTCTACCTCCCCATGCTCCTGATAAGAAAGAAATGCATCCTTGGGGTGTTATCAAATACTTCACTCTGCTATTGTGCTTGTATGATGACCATGAAGCAGCTCTTGGAAGTAAATTGGATGTTCTTTCAATGACATCTCAAAGCAGTCAATCACAACAGGTACCTTCAGGCCAAAGTATTTCCGAAACTCCATTGGCATAGTTTTCCGCAGTTCCTCCCTGCTTGGCCAATATATGAAATCTTTCTACTGCATATACAACACATGGAGGGTTGTCAAAAAAATTCTTGACACCGTTGATATCCCAATATGGAATAAGTGTGCAAAATCTTGCACTGATACAATAAGACGAAAACTAATAAAATTCAGTATGAATTTTTGGAACTTGGTAATTGAACTTTTTGAACTGTCTGGTATGAAAGGTTCAATTAAATTGGACAGGGCCATCAGAGTGATAAAACTAGGTAATCCTATATAATAACACACTTTTCGGTCATCTCCAGGTATTGTATCCACATTGAGAGTCCTGCAAAGATGCATTCTCACAAAGGAGTTGTTAATATTCCTCTTTTATTTTCACTAAAAAGTCTTGGTGATCATTGGAATACATCTTAATGGTACATCCTGATTCAGCAGTGCCACTTACATCATTTTCTCATCTTCCCTTGAACACAAAAGAACACACTTGCTTCGACAAACGGCGTCGTGGACAGGATAAAAGTTAATGGTTAACTCAAGATTACATGGCAGTGTGATGTGCATAATATAGGTCTCCAGTGTCAACATGAGAGTATGGATCAGTGACGGTAATGGTTCGACCATAGAGATATAGCTGTATATGGTGTGAAGAGCTGCCTCAGACAACGAGACTAGTTGAAGATTTATTTGGTAGGACAGTTTTTATTGCATGATCATCATTTCTGAAGAAGAGTTAAAAGCTATATTAACATTTGAAACAATGAATTGGTTCCGTTGCGCAGATCTTTGAGAACAACCGCAGGAAAACATTCGAATCCGAACAAGTTGCCACAATCGGTATAAGAATCTGAAGAAATTTTTGTGATAACCAGATTTGTTCTTTTTCATAAGTTTATGAATTTCATAATTTCATAAGTTTATTAATGGCAGACTTGAAGAATGGTTATCACAAAGAGGACAGAAGAGGTTTGGAAACAAAGACGTTCTTATAAACAGAGTCTATAAGACAATGAGGAATGGTAAAGACTCGGATGAAGCTAGTGGTACTAATGATTCTCCTTCAAAGAGTGATGAATTTCATTTCATTACACATAATGTTCCCCTTTTGTAAATTATATAAAAATTATGCAGTAAAAATACCGATAATGACATTTTGTGAACATATGAATTCTAATAAACACAAAGCATCTTGGATAAAAAAAATTAAATTAAGTTTCTTTTTGAGATCGACAATTAATTTTTTTTATTTATTTTTTTCTCATACAAATTTTTGATTTCTGTTCCGTCTTAGTTTTTGATTTCTGTTCTGTCTTCTGTTTCGGTATCCTTCACACATTGTAAAACAAATTTTAAAAAATAAAATTGGTATTCTTATTGTTAAGACATATAATACAGTGTATATATATTTTCAAATTCCGTCATTTGACTTGGCCCATCATACTATATAATGTTATTTCATGTTACGTTCACACTACTTTTACTTCTATTCACATTACAAACTTACCCTTACTCTTTGTGGATGGGGTATCGACGAATTTCCTCCTCCCCCTCGTCTTCGCCATCCCCCTCACAGCCTGCGGGCAGGTCCCCAAGCTCAATGTTCACTCGTCTGGCTCTCCTAAAATACGAATTTATATTGTAATTCTTTTTTCCATTTTTTTAAAAAACTCAGTACTCGATAGCGATATTTTTTTAATGTAACTTAAGAGAGAAAAAGAGAGAGAAATTACCTCTCTGGTGTCCCTCCACGGCTGCCCCGTTTAAACGGTACCCTGCAGTGGACCCCCAGTTTTAACAGAATGAACCTGATCACCCATACTGCAATTAGTAGGGTGTAAGAACCCTGTGCTTTTTCAGCACGCCAGAAAGGGAGTAAGTAACATATTTTTTTCACCATCAATCACCGTTATTTAAATACGTTATAAATCTACTTTGTTCAAGGATTCATGTCTAGAGGATATTTTTTTTTCTTTAGTGTTGACTTGCAGGGATCAGTTTTGGGGTTAGTAAATTACAAAGTAAAGAAACAAGAAATTAGCTTTAAAATTTTCACATTTCTTTAAATGAAGAGATAAAGTGTAATACATATTTTAATATCTATTCATTTTTTTTTCGGGGGTGGGGTGGGGCAATTTTAGATTTTTACATGATGATTTTTTATTTACAGAGCACCGCCCAACGCTCCAAAAAGAGTCTTGTTAGTATTTCTAAACTTATTCAATTTATTCTTAGTAACCGTTATTGACCAAAAAAAAGATTTCTTTTTCTGATTTTTTTTTTGAAATTTTTATAGCATTCCAAGGGTCATTACCATCTTGGAGTAAGTAGAATTATAGAACTTTATTGCAATTCATTTAAGACGTTTGTCTTTTCATGCATTATTAGTAATACATTATTTATTTTATTATTATTAAATACTTCATTTTATTATTGTAGACCCTTGCGATCGTCCTCTGAGCTGGGCGACTCGTTAAACGCACTGAGCATCAGTGCAATCTTATGGTAAATCATTTTGTTTAAATTTTATCATTACTGTTGAATATCTTAGGATTATGATGATAACACGCCTGTTATCTGATCTTATTCATTAACTTATCACTTTTTCAGCCAGGAGGAAATGGATGAGTCGTAAGCATATTACAATACTGAAATTTATTACTGTGGTTACTGCGTGACAATTAAAACTTTTTAAATCCAAGATGACTTCGCTATATCCGTAAATTCGCAATATCCGTGTTCGTACTAACCGAGTTTTGCTGTATATAGTTTTTGTCGTGTCTGTCTGTCTGTTTGTCCGCAAAAACTTTAACCTTGCCCATAACTTTTGATTTAGTGGAGCTATGACTTTCATATTTCATATATGAATTTCTTGTGACAAGACCTTTCTTTGGGTACCACCAAATTTGACCTTTTGACCTTGACCTTGGAGTTTGACCCACTTTTACATGAAAATTTCAAAATTTTACTTTGGCCATATCTTTTGCACAGTAGACATCAGGACATTTATACTTCACATATGTAATGTTTGTTAAAAGACCTTTCAATGGATACCAACAACCTTGACCCTTTGACCTTGACGATTTCCATACTTGTGAAAAAACTTTAACCTTGGCCATAACTTTTGAACGAAAAGGGATAGGGCTTTCATACTTCATTTATGTAATCCTTGTGAGAAGACCCTTCATTGGATATGAAGATCCTTGACCTTTTGACCTTGACCTCTGAGATTGACCTACCTTAAAAAAGCAAACTTGACCATAACTTTTAAAGAGTTAGGACTAGTGCTTTCATACTTTACATATTTGATTCTTATGACAAGACGTTTCATTTGATAACAATGACTTTGACCTTGACCTTGGAGTTTGACCTACTTTTTAAGAAAATTTTTAAAATCTTACTTTGGCCATATCTTTTGAACAGTAGACACCAGGACTTTTATACTTCACATATGTAATGTTTGTTAAAAGAATTTTCACTGGATACCAACAACCTTGACCCTTTGACCTTGACCTTGTAGATTTTCGTGCTTGTGAAAAACTTTAACCTTGGCAATAACTTTTGAACAGTAAGAGATAGGGCTTTTATACTTCATATATGTAATCCTTGTGAAAAGACCCTTCATTGGATATGAAGATCCTTGACCCTTTGACATTGACCTCTGAGATTGACCTACATTAAAAAAGCAATTTTGACCATAACTTTTATAGACTTAGGGCTAGTTCCTTTCATACTTTACATATTTGATCCTTATGACAAGACCTTTCATTTGATAACAATAACTTTGGTGCTTTGACCTTGACCTTGGAGTTTGACCTACTTTTTAAGAAATTAAACGTTAACCATAACTTCTGAACGGTTAGGGCTAGGGCTTTCATGCTCTACATAAGTATTTTATGTGGCAAGACCTTTCATTTGATACTAATTACATTCACCTTTTGATCTTGACCTTGGAGATTTTTGTACTTATTAAAAACCTTTAACATTAGCTTACTTTCAAATTTCACAATTGTTTTCCAGTGAGAATACCCTACTTTTGGTACCAATTAATTAAATTTGCATTTAATAAAAGCTTAATCTTTGTTATGTTGCCTTACGGGGGCATCAGTGTTTTACAAACACATCTTGTTTTCGCTAGATTTCATTACTTTTATTGATCTTATCTTTTTCATTTCAGCCGGGAGAAGAAAGAGGAGGAGAGGCAAGTATTTTTAAAATTCATTTTTCGTGTCCATTTTTTTTATCAAGATGAAAATAAAAATTTCAACCGAAGAAGAAAAAACGAAATCTTTTCATTTTCCGGCAATTGTTTCATCGCGTGGACATTATTAATGTTATAATTATTTAATAATTTCTCTTCACAGTGTTTTAATTGAAGACAGTCAAGAAAAGACCTCCACGTAAGTTTTTTTTTTTTTAATATATATCTTTGTATACAATCACGAATCCAATATATATATCTTTTTTTATATAAATAAATTCGTTATTCAAACTAAAAGAAGTTATAATTATTATCATTTTCTTATTTAAAAAATTATTATTCATTTATGAAATTATACTATTTAGAGAGTGATAAAAAAAATTACCCTTACAGCAATAGAAAGTTACATCCCTAATTATTCTCTGTTTTCAGAATGGATGACCAAGAGATGTTGTAACAGAGTTACAATAATAAATTGATCACAAAATTCTTTTTGGTGTGATGTGTATTAATTTCATAGAAAAGAATTAACATTGTGTTTGACGGTAAAGTATGCCAATGATTAAACGTTATTTGATTGTTAGAAATCGTGTGTATTTTTTTTTAAATACACAAGCTGTCGTAATCAGTCATTTAACATCCGATCTTCGGTATACCCGTCTTTGGAAGATGACTGGTGCGTGAAGGTACGTTATGGCTACATGTGAACAAGTCTGTACAACATAATGATCTTTATGTAAACAAGGCCCCGGCACCTTGCTCTCTCCAATACTGTTAAAGATACCTATTTAGGTTCTGATAAATCCCTGAATCAGCTAAGGATATCATTAAATCTACCTTAGTATCCCCCCCCCCCCAATATATTATCGTCACGGACACAGAGATGTCTTCATGAATTTAAATGTATTCATGTGTCAGTTAATATGTTTTGAAGTTTAATCGTGACGGATACAGAGATGTCTTCATGCATGAATAAATTACGAGGGGGGGGGGGGGGGGATTTAAAATACAAAGGGTATTCGTTGTGTATAAAAGAATCTTCCGCAATTCATTGATAATGATGTTCTTCCTGAATTAGATAAAGATAACATTATATCTACTTCAGTATTTTAATAAACTCTAAGTGACAGCTTATCTATATATTTATTCACGGTCTCCCTCCATTGTTCTCGGTCACGGTGATGTTCCTCCTTCAGGTCACCAATAGGTCAGTCATGACCTTGCTCCATTGTTCTCGGTCACGGACATGTCTCCTAAAGGTCACCCAGAGGTCATTCCCATTGATCTCCCATTGTTCTCCTAGACAATAGGCCCATTGTTTACCCCCCCCCCCCCATATGTCGGCTATACTACTAGCGGGTTGTTCAAGATTTAACTCGAACAATTATAAACAAAAGACATCATGTTTATATGAAACATTTCTTCTTAGTTTTGGTCAGAAAAAGAGGCTGGCTCCATAAGACTCTGTGTTGATTACAGAAAGCTGAACCAGGAAACGATGAAGACGCTTTCACACTTTCGAGTATAGAGGAGTCTTAGCATGCTCTTTATGGTTTCACTCTGATTAGTAATTGGGACCTTGCTAGCGGCTTTTACCAGATTGCTGCAAACCAGAACAAAACGTCATTTGTGACACCTTTTGGCCTATTTGAGTACACAAGAATGCCGTTTGATCTCTGCAACAGCACCGCGACCTCCAGAGGCCTATGCAACATGAGCTATTTTTTCTGAATCTGGACGATATAGTGATATATTCAAGAACTATTGATGAAAAGATTTCTAGGCCTGATACTTTGATGACTTAAACTTTTTTATCGTCAAGTTGCCTTACTTATGCAGTAATATACCCTCATCACCTGCATACGGAGTATATATATCTCTCAGTTGGTTCGATACGAAAAAGCCTGTTTACGTACGAACAACATCTGATACGAGGTAAATTATTAACAAGCAAGTTTATGAAACAGGAATATCAACAGTTTCGTTTAAATTCATCATTTCGTAAATTCTATAGTCGATACAATGACCTTGTCACAAATAAAGTTTACGATTCTCGTTCCCGGCGCCGCGTCAAACCCAAGACATTAAAATAGGTAGTGACTGTTCCTTCGCAAAGCGCTCGGCATCAGAAGTGAAAATCACGGGTCTTTCGGATTTGACCTTAAAACGTAGGTCCCGTGTCCCGGTAGGCGCTGGCACCATAAAGAACCCTTACTGCCCAATGGCCCTATAGTGGTCCTGGAGGAGCTGGGGACGAATTCCCTAGTAGCCTCAGATCACGTGTCCGGCAGTGATGCGGACTATGACGTAATCCTCACTCTCTTCTATGCTGATTGTCGACCCGACAAGACGTGTTACTTGGTTCTCTCTAAGTCATTGTGTAATTGTCACATATTATTGGCGACCATTAATGCAATAAAGTGCGGATTTTATATCATAGTATTTGCCTGTTTATTCCGACATCACAGTATAATTATGTAGATACAGGGATTAATATATTGGCGCTGTGATCCAGGGTTTTATTGTCTGGGCAGCGGAGTGCCGGCCTAACCACGTGCTTTAGTGCCGTCGCCATCTTGGATTTTTGTAACTTTGTATTTCAGTATGTAAGTTTATTAGGTTAAAGCCTTTGTGTTTTTAGTTTATTGTTTTATTTACTCTAAGCGGATTAGCCGCGAGAGATTTGTATGCATTTTTAATAAAGTTTAGTGTACTTTTGAGTGATCCAAGGACCGGTGTTATGGACCGAGAGGTTAGCTCGTTCGGTCTTGGTAGGGGGGCTTTGAGGCCCGAGGGGGGGGGGCTGGTACGCTCGAGCAGTGGGGGGAGACCGGAGTGGTCTATTAGGTGCCCCGTTAGAGTGCAGTCCAGGGAAAGTCCCGCCTACTAAGAGTGTGAAGTTTGTCCTGGGTGTTGCTAGTACCCCCAGGGGGGGAGTGCCCCGGATAATGTCACTCAGTATGGGGAGGGGGACATGTCACTCACACAGGGAGCTATTTCGGAGGGTCCAGGGGAAACACCCGGATGGTCTGCTTTCTATTCCCTTATCCAGGAGCGTCAACAGATATTAGAGGGAGCGGTTGACCGGATTCAGGGGGAAATGGGTCAATTCCAAGGGAATATAAGTCAGATCCACGGTGACCTGGACACTGTTAATAAAAGGGTGGACACCCTAGGTCGGGATATAGGCATGGTGAATGACAGAATGGATATCTTTGGTCAAGATATGGGGGCCCTGAGGGGGGACATAGATGCCCTGGGGACCAGTGTGTCAAAACAGCTGGGGTCAATGGGATCTAACATAGGTGCCATGGAGACAAGTATGGGGGCCAGTTGGGTAATATTACTCAGATGTTGGCTGGGTTAATGACAACCAGTCAGCCCCAGTCACCCCCGCCCATGCAGGATAAAAGGGTCAGTCAGCCAGTAGTGACTAGTAGCCAGGGGAGTCCTTGGGTCCCTAGCGCACTACCCGGACATCAGATGCCTGTTAGTACCCCTGAAGAGACTGCACATAGCGGGGGTATATGCCTGTCTCTGTGGGGGGACCTAGTGTACAAATGTCTCAAGGTCATTCCCTATCCTCACTTGGCAATGACAGTTTAGTCTCGGGATTGCCGAGTACTATTACTTTGGGTTCTTTCGCGTCAGGGGGGGACCGATTACCCAGTGCTTCCAAGCACGGGCCCACCGGTCCCGGGTCAGGTTGCATGGTGCACCCGAGTGGGTACTTCCGCGACAATGCCCGTAGCGTCCGCGCATCCTAGTGTTGCTAACTTGAGTGGTCAGGGCGCTGGCCACTATGGTAGGTTGGTTGGGGAGTCAGTTGCATTAGGGGGTATAGTCCGTCGTTTATGCCCAGTCAGGGGGGGGGGGGGGGGGGGGTGTCTGCATAATGCAGGACAGAGTCATTCGCTAATGACCACCGCGTATCAGAGCCTATTGCCTAGCTTACTTCCCGCGGGGACCCGTAGCTGTGTCAGTAGAAATATTCCGGCCGAGGTCAAAGGGGTGAGATATAACGGGGATGTAGAATGGGGTCCATTTTACTCGAAGTTTTCTACCATTGCCGAGTACCATCAGTGGAGCGATCCCGACTCTCTGATTGCCCTAAGTCTTACGTTAGAGGGGGCAGCCCTTAAGTACTTTGACATCCTAAGGCGACGAAGCGTGCTGTTAAGTTTCCCTGAGGTCGTTCTCCGGATGGAGGAGCGATTCTCGTTCTCCGGATGGAGGAGCGATTCGGTAAGACTTCCCTTAGAGCCGCCTCACAATTGGAATTTAATTCGATCTGCCAGCGGGCGGACTAAGCTATCGAGCAATGGGGGACAGGGTAATGGATACTGCCCAGAAAGCGTTCGGTGGCGGCACCTCACCAGAGGTTTTCCAGGAGCAAATCATCGTTCGTTTTGCTCTTGGGTGTAATGACGGCGAGGCGGGGCAACAGTTGATTAATAATCCCCCGGGGACTCTCGAGAAGGATATGGAAATAACGAACAGTATTCAATCTCAACGGCCATTAAACAAATATACAAATTAAGAGCAGAGCAAACACGGACCTCCGAAACATCAGAGGTGGGATCAGGTGCCATGGAGGAGTGAGCATCCCCTGCCGACCGGTCACACCCGCCGTGTGCTCGTTGTCATAATCAGGAAATAACGGAAAAAATCCGTGGTCAATTCAGTGTATAAATAATTGACTAACAATTGGTATAAAAAACGTCAGTCAGCATTTCATTCAATGATAAATTGTATTTGCTGACAAGGTCATTGTATCGACCATAGAATTTACGAAATGATGACTTTAAACAAGACTGTTGATATTCTTGTTTCATCAACTTGCTTGTCAATAATTTATCTCGTTTAAGAAATTGTTCATACGTAGAGCATGCTCTTGCGTATCGAATCAACTGAGATATAAATACTCCGTATGCAGGTGATGAAGTATATTGCTGTATAAGTAAGGGAAGTTGACGACAGAAAAGTAAAAGTCATCACGTTTATCAATATAGCTTGGTTGTTAGATTACCATAAGTGTCTTTTTCAAGTAAAATATCCAAGTATGAAGCAGAAATGTCGGACTCTGTGGTATCTTTTATCTCAAGGTCACCAGGATATATCATGTCGACGTAGGAATGGAAATTATCATTATTAATTGACAATACGTCGTCGATATATCTAAATGTCGAAGTAGAGGCCACAGCAAGTGTTTTATTCTTTTCACACAAAAGATTTTGCATAAATTTTGCTTCATATGAATATAAAAATAAGTCTGCTAATAACGGAGCGCAATTTGTACCCATGGGAATTCCAATAGATTGTTGGAATACCTGGTCGCCAAAAACCACATAGATATTGTCAATCAGAAACTCAAGCATCTTCTTGATGTCAACTTCAGAGTACTTATGTGTGCAATCAGAATCTGTTTTAACGAAATAATTTTTCAAATGACCAATGACGAGGTAAGTAAACTTACGAATTCCATTTTTGTTGAAGAAGCAGCTGTCAATGATATCAAAAACCCCGGATTTTAATTTGTCGTGCGGAATTGTTGTGTATAAAGTTGAAAAGTCGTAAGTTTTTATGCTGTTGATTTTTGTAAAGTCTTGTGATTTCAAATTGTCCAAAAGTTCTTTAGAATTTTTAAGTATCCACATCTGATTAACACCACTTCTTGAATATATAGTTGTACTGTACTCTTGAAGTTTTTCCTTCACTTAACACTACTGTCAATATTTTAGTGAGAAGTAACGAAAGAGGCTTGGTTGAACATTTACTGGAACCTGCAATGTATCTTTGTTTGTAAGGATTCTTATGAAGTTTTCGAGGAGGCGATTAAGAGGGTTAAGACGTATCAACTTAGCCGTAGAGCTTTAGCCCGCCGGCCGAGGGCAGTTAGATCGCTTACCAGAGACCGAAGTCAGTCGCCAAGTTCAGGCTTTTATCGCGCCTGGTCAGATTCTGAGTGCCAAGATTTTTACGTGGCACACAGAGAACGCTCAGAGTCGAGGGACCGCACTAATCGTGCCAGCAGGGACCGTTCCCCAGATCGTGCCAGCGAGGACCGTCCTCGCCGTGCCAGCATAGACCGTTCTGATCGCCGCGCTAGTTGGGACCGTTCCGAGTCACCGGATTGGGATGCAGGTAAGAAACATTACTCCAGTGACTCGGAGGACCGCATCCGAAGATCAAGTCCCGAGCGAGGATCCTCGAGGGATCCGTCACCGGGTAGGGGCCGCTCTCGCGCGACGAAACCCATTATATGCTTTGAGTGTCAAGAGCCAGGACACTTGTTACGCGATTGCCCGATCCGCCAGCGACGGCTTAGATCGGGATCCCCTAAACCTTGCCTTAAGTATCCAAGTAGCGAGGATGAAGACAAACATCGCGCATCAAAACATGAGACTAAAGTCAAGTTCTCTGCGCCGAATGTAAACGCGACCTATGTTCTTCCGTCAGTCAGGTCCGGTAGTCAGGTCATTGGTTCGGGGGCTTGACGTATTCCGATACAGATTGGAGGCCAACAGGTGCGAGCAACAATCGATACCGCAGCCGACATATCAATAATATCTAGTGAAGTTTATAAGTCTTTGAGGCCGCAGCCCGAAGTTTTAAGTGACACTAATGTTAGGTTGCCTGGCGAGGGAGCTGGTATGACCGTTCAGTACCCCGGTTGTCTTAATATACGCATCGGGGATTATGATTTTACTCACCCGATCTATGATGGTTTTCTCTGCAGGATGAGATGCTCTTAGGAATAGATTTCCTGCGTAAGCATGGTGTAGAGATTTCATTTGAAGCCGGTACTTTAAGGGTCAAGGGCATTGACACTATGTTTGCTATGAGTGTTGATGAGTCAGTACCAGTACTCGATGCGGTTTCAGTCCGCAGAGTGCGGATTCCCCCGCACACTGCTCAGATCATCGAGAGTACCCTTAGTTCCGATATGCCAGAGTTTATGCTGGAGCCAGCCAGCATATTTCCGCCTGGTATATTAGCTTCGCGGACATACAATACTGCAGGTAACAGAGCCAAGCTGTGTATTTTAAACATGACAGACCGAAGTCATATTGTTAAGACAGGTACTAAGGTGGGGAAAGCAGTCCCTGCCGATCTAGTAAATGATAATAAGCCCACAGTGCGTCGTGTAAGCTTTGAGGGGGATAAAACTTATGATCATATTGCCCCACTCTTAGAGCAGTTAAATAAGACCGCGCCTGTGGAAGTCAGATCCGAGGCAGCGGAGCTAGTCAAAAAGTTTGCCGACGTCTTTGCCACTGATGACCTTGATCTCGGAAGTTTTTCCGAGATCGAACACTGAATAGACACCGAAAATGTGTCGAGCAGCGGATGCGACACACCCCCGCTATTTTTCAGGGGGAGGAAGAGGGTCATCTCGATAAGATGTTGAAAGCCGGAGTCATCCAGCCATCTTCCTCAGACTGGCCGTCTGCCCCAGTGCTGGTCCGGAAGAAGGATGGCAGCGTCCGTTGGTGCGTGGATTATAGAGCCCTTAATAAGGTTGACAGTCAAGGACACGTACCCTCTGCCACTCATTGAGGAGTGCATGGACACGCTAGCGGGAAACCGCTGGTTTTCCAAACTTCTGCTAATGCGGCTTACTGGCAGGTTAAGAGAGCTCCGGAAGACCGGAAAAAGACTGCCTTTATTACAAAATATGGCTTATTTGAATTCACTAGAATGGGGTTTGGTCTGTGTAATTCCCTCGCGACCTTTGCTAGGGCAATAAATTAGGTGCTACACAGGCTCAACTGGAAGATAGCCTTAGCTTTTTTAGATGATATCCTAGTCTTAGGATCTACAGCACACGCTCACCTTGATAACCTACGACAAGTGTTTGAGCGGTTCCGAGCATATGGCCTTAAATTCAAGCCTCGGAAATGCGAGCTGTTTAAGACTAAGGTTGAGTTCCTTGGTAGAACCGTGAGCGAACACGGAGTTGAGATGGGGGATCAATGCATTGAGTCAGTGCGTGATTGGCCAGTTCCCTGTGATGTTAAGGGCGTAGAGCGTTTTCTTGGCTTCGCCAATTATCACCACAGTTTCATCCATCACTTCTCCAGAATTGCGGCTCCGCTGTATGCGGTTACCGGAAAAAGTGGTTTCCGGTGGGGTGAAGAGCAGCAAAGTGCTTTTGAGGAACTCATTCAGTTAATGACTCATCCTCCAGTTCTAGCCATACCGAACAGTACAGGTGAAATCATTTCATCCTGGACACTGACGCCTCGGATTATGCCGTAGGCGGGGAATTAAGCCAAGTCCAGGGTGGGAAAGAGAGGACAATAGGATATGGGAGTGCTGTGCTATCCGCAGAACAGCGCAGGTACTGTACTACTCGTAAAGAGCTATTGGCGGTAATTAAGTTTACCAGACAATTCCGCCATTACCTGCTGGGTCGTGAGTTCACAGTCAGGACCGATCATCATAGCCTGGTCTGGCTAATGAACTTCAAGCATCCACAGAACCAGATTGCTCGATGGCTCGAGGAACTGAGCCAGTACAACATGCGGATCGTACACCGCCCGGGAAAGAAGCATGTGAATGCTGACGCTCTGTCCCGGGATATACCTGATTCATGCCTGGGGTACTCGACGAGAATTAGGGTCGAAGATTTGCCCTGCGGCGGATGTCGTTATTGCCGCCGAGCCCACGAGCGCTGGCATGACTTTAACACTTAAATAGACGATGTAATTCCTTTGTCCCAACTCTTTGACGAGACGCCCGTGCCAGCGGAGAGTCAGTCCGCCGAAGGGGGTAGTTGTGGTTCGTTAGATCCCACCCTTCGTCAGGCCATTGTTTCTAGTCCTTGGGAGGATACCCCTTTGCCTGTAAGTGCTTCTGCACTACCCAGTTTCCAGATTAATGTCAGTGGGGTGTCAAGTTTAAATCCCAAGATTGAGACAGTTAGTCCTCAAGTCTGTCAGGTAACAGGTGATACTGCGGGAATTTCGCTATCTTCATACAGTTCCGCAGACCTAGCCCAGAAACAGAAATATGATGTGACTATGGTATACCTTAGACAGTACTTAAAGTCTGGGGACCTACCTACTGAAAGTGACTTAAATATCTGTAGTCCGGAAGAGAAATGTTATCTTCTGGAGCGAGACTGTTTTTATCTCGACGAGACATGAGTTGTTTGGCGAGAACCGGATGACTCGGATGCGCCCTGTCGGCTCCTAGTGCCGCGGAGTCTCAGATCCGAGGTCATGCACTTACGTCATGACATACCGCCCTCTGGTCACCAGGGAATCCAGAGAACTAAAGAACGCCTTAAACAACAGTTCTACTGGTGGCAGATGACAAAGGACATAAAGTTATATGTCAAGACTTGTGACGTATGTGCCAGGAATAAGCGAGGTTCGTTGCCGAACAGGTCAGAGCTCAAAAGCTACCAAGCGGGAAGCCCGATGGAGAGGGTACATTTAGACTTTCTCGGGCAGCTTCCCCGAACTAATAGTGGGAACGAATACATCCTTATGATGGTAGATATCTTTACCAAGTGGGTCGAGTGTATTCCGCTTCCGTCTCAGACAGCGGAAGTGGCCGCTCGCTCTGCTATCAATGACTTCTTTTCTCGATTTGGCTATCCTTACGAAATCTTTACAGATCAGGGTCGTAACTTCGAGAGTGAGCTGTTCTGTAAGATTTGTGCCATGTTAGGGATACATAAGGCCAGGACCACACCTTACCGTCCGTCAGGGAATGGCCAGGTAGAGCGCTATAACCGCACTCTAATGGACGCGGTTCGTTGCTACGTAGATGGCCAGCCCAAGTCATGGGATAGGTACTTAGGCCCATTGGCTGGAGCGTTGCGGTCCGCGGTAAACCGCCATACTGGGTATACTCCAAATCGTCTCATGCTGGGTAGAAAAGTTAATATACCAGCAACCTTGATGTTCGCCCCACCGCCTTCCACGTCTTTTCAAAATGGGAAGGAGGGTAATGTGGACAAGTATGTACGTGATCTAGAAAACAATGTCAGAGCGCACGATATTGCCCGCGGAAAATTAAAAGTCGCACAAAAGGCAACGAAAAGGTCGCATGACATTAAGGTCCGTACCAGTAAGTTCAAGGTCGGAGATTTGGTCTACTGGCGCCGCAATGCGGTAAAAAAAGTAGATTCAGTATGGAGGGGTCCTGGGATAATAATAGAAACCAAATCAGACACAATATTTGTTGTAAAATCGTGGCGCGAGGTTAAGGTCATGCACCATGACAAGCTTAAAAGGTGCGAGTCCAGGCAGCTCCCTAAATGGTTAGTAAATTACAAGAATAAGTTGCCCGGACAGTCAGTAGCCCGAGATGGGGATAGTTCCCTTACACAGGAAGTGGTTGCACCGCTGGGGACAGCAGACTCAGGATTAAGTCCTGAGAGCCCGGGGAGTGGGGGTCACTCAATAGTTAGCCCCAAACCAGCGGAGTCAGTAGGTCCGTATATGGGTACTCGCAAACGGGCTAGGGAAAGATTAGACCAGACTAAACAACCCCAAGAGACCTAGAGCCACTAGGGAAACTAAGACTAAGAAGTATTGTGTTTGCCTACAGTCTAATCCCAAGGGAATGATGGTGCAGTGCGACAACTGTCGGGACTGGTTTCACCCAGGGTGTGTGGGTATAAGCGAGGATTATGCTAAATCTGTACCTCGGTATATCTGCCCCAAATGTAGTCCCGTCAGAGTCGACACTGGTTAGTTAGAGCAGTTAAGTTTCCGCAATGATGCGGAAGCATCTGCAGGTCTTAGTTGGATTTAGATCAGGTTTAGGTAGTAGACTTGTACATGAATTAGGAAGTTAGGCATAGGTTTGATAAACTTACCTGTCTTTGTAGGTTCATAAGTGATGTCTAAGGAGATTGATGAGTTGTCTTTGAGGGCGGAAGCTCCGCCGAAGAAGAAATGCGGGAACGCAGCGACGCGGACACGGAAGTGGCCGCTCCGGCGAGTGATGCTGAAGCACCGGAGGGGGACCTCGGGGTGCCCAGAGGTCGAGGGATCATCACAGGAATTCCGGATGCGCCGCCTCCATTGCCGCCGGCTGGACGCGGAGCGCTTATCCGACTAGTGTTCATGATTTTTCTCCTACAGTTAGCTCGTTTGCTCAGGGTGTCCCCTGAGGGTACCAGCGACTTTGGGTTGCTGGGTCATCTCCGCCAGTGGGTGGTCCGGCGGATGGGAAAAGTCGAGTGGGGGTTTTCCGGTAGTGTGAGGGACCTGATGATCCGTTTCTCTGCCCACCTGGGTATTGTGCCGCCCTTCGAGTCGGAAATCCGCAGGGTGCGGTTGGGGGAGTTACCCCATGTTGCCATACTCATACACCCCGGGTAATAGCTATTATGTTAAATAGTGCCGATATAATGGGGACTTGGAACTAACATAGCGGAATCCTGGGAGGACGAGGCCATGGTTAGCAGCGGAGTGGTCTTAGTACCGGACAGCCTTCCGAGCTCCCGGGAGAGTTTGGTGACCACGACGGTGGTGGCGGAGAGTCCGCCACCACCACCAATTGTTGTTGTTGTTCCGCCGGAGGAAGGCGCCAGCGGAGGAGTTCCGCGACCATCCTGGTCAGCGGACACAACGATACCACTTATTCAAGTTGTAGACTGCCTGTGGTTTCCTCGGAGGATCCGGGGGGTGAGTTACAGTCGGTGGAGGAGTTGTTGCGCGCAGACCATCGTCCAGTTGATGTGAGAGTGGAACTGATGGGTGGGTGCGTAGCGTATAGTTTCCGAGAGGAGCCTCTCTCGGAGGTAGGAAATCCGCATTGGGTTGTAGCCCAGGGGAATGCCCCTGGGTTGGCGGACTTGATTCTGTAGCCCGCGTTGTGGGAGTGTGTAGAAACAGGAACTTTGTGTTAGGAGAGATCGGACTGGATATCCACTCAGAGGTGCCAGAAAGTTTTTGCTGGCGGAGTTCTTCCGCCAGGCGTCGTTCAGTACCGGGATGATACTGGTTTTGAGGGGGATCGCGGACGACCCTTTGGGCCGCGTCCATACCCAAGATTGCCTTACACTGTTGGACGGGATGTTCGTTCCCATCCTAGTACCTATCTTTGTCCGTGACTTCACAGGTGGACCGGAGCAGGTGAGACTCTGGGTGGAGTCTGGCCGACCCGTATTCTTTGGAGTTGGAGGTCGGATTGCGGAGATGTCCGCGACCCAGTTGTCGGGAGTTAAAGCTATTCCTATGGACCGACTGCTAGTCGAGTCGGATAGTCCCGAGTTTCCTTGTGGAGTTGAGGCGCCGATTGGCCCCAGGCACATTGGAGAAGTGTACCGGAGAGTCGCCGCAGCGAGGGGACAAGATGTCGCTTTGCTGGCGGGCCTGGTTTTCAGGAATTTTAGGGTGTTCTTTGGACCACAGTTGAGGGGACCGTTTTGAACCAGTTATGCTGAAGCCGGGACGTAAAGCCCGAATGAACTTACCTGAATCGGGAGCAGATAGTCCTGATGTCTTAGCCGCACTAAAGATGTCACCCTTAGATGTACTGAGCAGAGCCTATCCAGATGTATCAACGTTGGACCACTTGGTAGATGTTAACAGCGAGGGACCTCGTGGTGTTCCGAGACGACGCGGATGATGAGTGACTGTGTGATATGAACTGTTTAATTTGTGATTTTTATTATTATAGAGACATTAATGTTTAAAGCTTTATTATTGTGTGAATGCATGTGTATGTATGTAAGATAAGCCCTGTTAGGAGTTAACTTTTTATGATTTGTATATTAAAGCTTGTCCCATTGTATATACTTTACGGGCTGGGACGCCCTCTTACAACATAGGGAGGAGTGTAGTGGTCCTGGAGGAGCTTGGGACGAATTCCCTAGTAGCCTCCGATCACGTGTCCGGCAGTGATGCGGACTATGACGTAATCCTCACTCTCTTCTATGCTGATTGTCTACCCGACAAGACGTGTTACTTGGTTCTCTGTAAGTCATTGTGTAATTGTCACATATTATTGGCGACCACAAACGCAATCAAATGCGGATTTTATATCATAGTATTTGCCTGTTTATTCCGCCATCACAGTATACTTATGTAGATACAGGAAATACTATAGCCCTGAGTGCCGAGTATAGGTCTAAATTTGAAGCCCTTCACCGGCATACGGTGAGGTTTCCATATGAGTGAAAAATTCTCAAGAGGGACGTTACACAATATACAATCAATCAGTCAAATAAAGTTTATTATTACTGTTCGTTATCTCCGTCTCAAGAGAACCCGGATTTAAGCTGAACCCTTTAAAGTGCCACTTTTTCCCGAGGTGAGATTTCAATATCTAAGTTACACATCAAAACGAGTATCAAAGCCTTCGGCTCAGGTGACCTGCAAATTAGGCTTTGATGAATTTTGAAAAAAAAAATTTTTTCTAAATACTGTAGAAATACTTTTTTCCGCGTGGTATTAATTTACGCTATGTCCGCGAACACAAACATTCCGCGGAAATATGTCCTAGCATACTTAATATAAATGTATGGCATATAGTGACAGTCTAAGAAATCCGCGTAATTTTCTACCCGCGGATTAAACAGAAATTGAGATTCCGCGGAATTATGACCCCGTGGAAAAAAGTACGATTACAGTATAGTGAAAAGGTTTGATCAATTATGCTTTAATTATCTAATTTATTCAACCCTGCAGTTAAAATACATCCACAATTTGCATTTAATTTACAAAATATTTTAACTGGAATTTCTCTTTCTCTCTCTAGTTTCAGAAGATTGAACTCAAAACACGTATGAAATTCATCTTAACTTAGCAACCAGCAAAAATGACAGAAAGGAAGTCAAAAAAGATATCTTTAATGTTTTTGAAAATGGTAACATTAAAGGCAAGAAAAGAGCAGAACACTGTTCTCAGTTTTGTTTTTGGCATTTTTCTTAAGTAAAAAACAATGAAACGAAGATCTCTTTGCTTCCAGATTTAAAGGTGGAGAAACGATGCCAAAGGAGTTTTAAAGTGCATGTCAGAGGTACTAGTAATTCTCTTACATGCATATTTATATCTAATAAATCTATAGGGAATATTGAAATATTGTTCAGCTTCAATTTAATTTTTCAGATGTAAAAGAGAAAACTATGAGAAGAAAAGTGAACAGGAGCCGCCTACGAATAAGTAAGTATATTTGTATAAATAAATTATTATGGTCAATAGTTAATACAAATACAAGGGAAATACAAATAGTTTAGAAATCTTTTATGCTTATATTTAGTTTTATTTTGCAACTATACATGGTACATGTATACATTAAATAGGCAAAAACAGATAAACAAAGAGAATATCTGTTGAAGACAGGGGTAAGCATATCTATCTTTTGCAGACAATAGCTGAATGCAAATTCTTTTTATTTTTGGTATTTTTAAGCGTGTTTTCTTTCAAAAAGATAAATCACAGTCCTTTAAAAACTTCATGTTGGACTAAATTATTTTTATCAGGTCAAGGAAGACAAGTGAGAAGAAAACTGTGGTTCAAACAGAAAAGCTGAAACATGCTGAACAGTCTGTGGAAGCAAGGTGCAGCTTCCGCAGGCTTTCGAAATGTTAAAGAACACCACACAACAACAGAAAAAGCAATATAATGGATGAATGATTTTGCATTGTTTCATGGGGATCAGATGCCTGACAAAGGAGTTATTCTTTTGGCTTACAAAACTAGAAAAAAAAGACATTTATTACCAATTCTTTAAGGAAATAATCGAAAAATATGCAACGAAGTGTATCCAAGGCAAATTTTACAAAATTTGGAAGGAGAAATTTTCACACCTGAAGATTAAACAGGTACATGCAAGACTGCAATATATTTTACCTTCAAATGAATTTTTCTGCAAATAATTTAACTAAAAGCTGAGAACACTACTAGAAACTTTGTATACTAATTGAAATTACATTTCCATTCGTAAAAACGAATGAGATTTTATGTCTCCTCGCTTTTGCAAATAATATTTAAAAGAAGAAATGTACACTTGTGTCCATAAAATGTTTAGGTACTTTATTTCCTGACATTTACTGTCTTCTACTTCCTTTCCCCAAATATCACAGAACTGTCTTATGCTTTATCTTAAAAAATTATATTACTTTACAGTTGTAACACTCAAACATGTGCTTAAGGTTTGCATTATTCAGATGAAGAGGTCTTAAAATAAATCCGTTAGTATTACAGTTATAATGCATCATGATTATGCATGCGCTTAGGTTTATCAATTTAATCTACATTTTTTACATGTTTTATATCATATTTTTTAGACGAACTCTTTTTCAAAGTGTAACACGCGCACTAAATTGGATGCTCAGCTCTAGGGGTGAAACGGTTCACCGCGGTATCGTCATGTGGATAAAATGAGGAAAACATCACAAAATATATTATTTCCTTAACATGACAAGGAGCACAGGGCGGGTAAGATCGGTCGGCAGGAGATGCTCACTCCTCAAGGCACCTGATTCCACATCTGATATTTTAGAGGTCCGTGTTTGCCCTGCTACTGTTTTGTCTTGTTTTATGGACCTTGATATTGAATGATATTTGTTATCTCCATATCCTTCACCGTTTAGATCTTGAAGTTAATTTACAAGACCTTCAATGATGCAAATTGCAGAGGTTAAGCTTGGTAGGCCAAAAAGAGAGAGTGGGGGGAGATTCACTATTGCCACATTTCTGTGAAAAGATTGATTGACTGTATACTGTTTAACGTCCCACTCCAGAATATTTCACTGATATGGAGACGTCACCTTTGCTGGTGAAGGGCCTATGCTCGGCACTTACGGCCTTTGAGCAGGGACGGTTCTTTATCGTGCCATACATGCTGTGACACGGGGCCTCAGTTTATACGGTCTCATCCGAAGGACTGCCCCATTTAGTCTCCTTTTACGACAAGCAAGGGGGTACTGAGGACCTATTCTAACCCGGATCCCCACGGGGCTCTGTGATAAGAAGAGAAATAAAATTGTATTTTCCATAATGTTAATGTGATTGGTAGCGCGAGGGAACACAAGTATATCTGCCCATATATACATACTTATCTATAAGAAATTTCTTTTTGTTACTTTTCGAGGTTATCATGGTAATACTATGATTTTAATACCCTCTATGCACCTACATGAGAATGTTTAATAATTATCGATCATATTGCAGTAATAAAATCATTTTTGTTGGGTATCTTGTCAAAATGCACATGTCTGGGCAGTCATCAATATACTAGAGCATATCTCTGGGTATGGGGTACCGTCAGAACGTTCTTCAACCTTGCAGTTTGCCCTTTCAATGGGACAATCCTCGTGGTGAAAAGAGAAAAACGCCTGTTTTGAATATGTTTATTACCCGTCCAACAATTCTTGACAGAAAGCAAGAGGCCAACAGGCCTTATAGGTCACCTGAGTATCGTGAAACAACTTTCAAACAATTGAATTCGATTTAAACTAGAGGCTATGAAATTTACAATTTTGAAAGAGGCACCATTGCTTATCATAATTATTAACTTGGCATGCTTACTCTATTTACGTACCCAGAGGGAGATAAGAATAAAAAGAGAAAATACACATCCACTTTATACCCAGTTGTGCACCTCACCCCAAAGAAAACCACTAACCCAGGGGCCACATATTTCAAAATTTTGCAAACTTTAAAACAAAATGGTTGATTAATATCAAAGAGTAGATTTAAAAGCATTAATTTATTTTCATACTATGTACCCCCCCCCCCCCCCTTCCTCTGACCAAGGGGAAAAAAATAACTCTTTGCTAGATGCACCTTTCCTCATCATAAATATATATATTTGAATCTTTGGCATAAAACAGAAGCAAATGAAAATATTTTTAATGAATAATGCATTTTCACTATGTAATCAATAGAGACCTGTCCTAACACCAGAACCCCTGATCCTGGGGCCATAAAATTCACAATTTTGGAAGAGACACTCTTGCTCATCAGAACTATGTACTTAGTTTGTTTATTTCATACAAAGCAGAGATTTTCAAAGAATTATGCATTTTCACTATATAATCAATAGAGCCCCGTCCTAACACCAGAACCCCTGACCCTGGGCCCATAAAATTCACAAATAGGCACTCTTGCTCATCATAACAATGTACTTAGTTTTATTTAATACCCAGGAGGATAGATGAAAAATTTTCAACGATTTAATGCATTTTCACTATATAATCAATTAAGCCCCACCCTAACACCAGAACCCCTGAACCTGGGGCCATAAAATTAAAAAATATGGAATAGGCACTCTTGCTCATCATAACTATGTACTTACTTAATTTATTTAATACCCAGGAGCAGAGAAGATTTTCAAAGAAATAATGCATTTTCACTATATAATCTATGTAGCCCCGCCCTAGCACAAGAAGCCCTGACCCCGGTGTTATGAATTTCACAATTTTAATAGAGGACTAAATGCTGATAACATTCATGCCAACAGTTGGCCTGCTTGATGTCCAGGAGTAAAGGAGATTTTTGAAGATTGCAATAATTATAGTGGTTTTGGTCCTATCCCTCAGTCCCCAGGGGGCGGGGACCATTCAATTCACAATTGTTGTTCCCCTTTACCCATAAATGCTGCATACCAAATTTAGTTGAAATTGGTTCAGTGGTTTCAGAGAAGAAGCTGAAAATGTTCAATTGTTGACACACGACACACGACGGACAATGGACGACGGACGAAAACGGATAGCAATAGGTCACCTGAGTTACTCCGGTGACCTAAAAAAGACTGGTTTTAGCATCTTCTATTAATACCAGGTACATTTCATTCCAAGCATGAATGTATCTTTTCGTATTTTGCAGAACATGATATATGCTAGCATTTTTGCTAGTACTATTAAAGGACTAGGTATTGACAAAATATGTACCGTAAAAAATTACTCTTTAATGATAAACCGATGTTTTCCGGATTTTCGTAATACTATAGTACACTGCTTGTAAGAGTTATTGTTCCTGTGAGACGGTATACAAACTTCCGGTTAGGATACGAAGCGAAGAAAAACATGGGACAATATTATTGTTGTGTCACAAAATGTCACAATTATAGTGGAAGGGTTGGTTCATTTAGAAGGCATGTAACTTAGTATAAATTTCATACAGAAGTGTACACAGGCCGTGCGTGGATTCGCTTGATCAGCAGAAAAACTGGAAGCCAAGTTCTTATACTCGATGTGCTCAGATCATTTCAAAGGTGGTGTCGGGCCAACTTCCCAGGACAAGAAATAAACATGCCCCAAAAGAGAAAAACATACTCGTAAGAATCATTAGCAAATATCTACACTGCAATGGTGTCACAAAAACCCATCTAGAGGAATACATGGACATGACAAATTGTGTCATTTCAGACCTGTATTGGGTTATGTACAGAATGAATGTGTTGAAAACTACCAAACACACTTGTGAACAACGAATAGATGAAGGAATGGTGGCTTACAAAGGCAGACTTTCATTCAAACAGTATCTGCCAGCTAAACCAACAAAACTTGGTAAAAAGCGTCTCCTCGTAATGGATATTGTCATGATTTTCAGGTTTTCACGGAAAAAGTGGACAGAGAAAAAACAGAAGAAGGTTTATGAGAGTTGGTTAAAGATTTAACTGGAAACATTGTAAACAAAGTACACCATACTGCTGTCGGACTGTCCGAGGAAATCGCAAAGGTATGCCAGAAGGTACCGTATAAGTAGAATTTTTAGCGAGGATTTAATTTTGGCATTATAAGCGAGGGTGCTGAGATCGCTAAAATTAAATATCGCTAAAAATAAATCGCATTGTATTTGTAATATCTTCTTTAATGTGGCATTTTAAAATCGCTAAAATTACTTCTCGCTAAAAATAAAATACCAGTTTTTAAGGTCAAATCGCTAAATTTGCGTCTCGCTAAAGTTTCCACTTATACGGTATTAAAAGCTTAAATTAAAGAACCATGAAGAATATAAAATTACACAGAAAATGAGCTATGCGCTACAGCGTGGAAGGACAAATAGATGTTGTTTTTTTTTTGGTCCCTCAATTGTGACCCGAATGAAAAGAACACTACAAAGGAAACAAAAAGATGGATCTAAGAAGGATATGAGCCATGCCCAGTCATTGGTCAGCAATGCAACAAATTATGCCTGGTGTCGATCGAGCTGACCAATTACAAATGCAATATTCAACTAGTAAGAAATCGAAGAATTGGTGGAAATATCTACTATGGTTCCTTTTACTGTCGTAAACGCATTTATTTGAATGAAAGAGTCTAATCACTAAAATATGGATATGGAGATAACGAACAGTATTCTTCAACAAAGAAACCTGTGTATGTTTTAAGTGAACTCTAAGAGGACATTTCATCGGACAAAGTCATTCGAATGGATGAGACGCCCGAAAATGGTGACTTGGAATTTTTAACCGTAAAAACTAGTGCCTTTGAGAATCGGCCCGATGGATTATTAGGATTGTTGTTATTAGGATTAGCTAGGATTAACAACCAAGCTATATGATAAACGTGATGACTTTAACTTTTCTATCGTCAACTTCCCTTACTTATGCAGCAATATACCTTCATCACCTGCATACGGAGTATTTATATCTCAGTTGATTCGATATGCAAGAGCATGCTCTACGTATGAACTATTTCTTAAACGAGGTAAATTATTGACAAGCAAGTTGATGAAACAAGAATATCAACAGTCTCGTTTAAAGTCATCATTTCGTAAATTCTATGGTCGATCCAATGACCTTGTCAGCAAATACAATTTATCATTGAATGAAATGCTGACTGACGTTTTTCATACCAATTGTTAGTCCATTACTTATACACTGAATTGACCACGGATTTTTTCCGTTATATCCTGATTATGACAACGAGCACACGGCGGGTGTGACCGGTCGGCAGGGGATGCTCACTCCTCCATGGCACCTGATCCCACCTCTTATGTTTCGGGGGTCCATGTTTGCTCTGCTCTTATTTTGTATATTTGTTTAATGGACGTTGAGATTGAATACTGTTCGTTATTTCCATATCCTTCTTGTGACCGACAGTGTCGGAGAAGACGGAATCGATAAGGACCAGACTTCTGATGAGAGAAACGTCGAATTTACAGACACCAGCAGTGATCATAATGATAGTGTTTGTGATAATTTCACTGTGACAAAATCAACTGTTTGTTTATTGCTGAACAAAACTTACCCTGGCGGCACTGCAGAGGTGACCGAGAGACACATGTAGTATCTACTCAGAGGATTTAACAACCAGTGAGGTGAATATGGAATTGTTTTCCGGATTGGTTCGAATTTTAATATAGTTCTTCCGTTGTTTAGATAGCTCGAGATTTATTCGCAATTTCATCCTCACTGGAAGAGCCAATGCATTAAACATGTTTGTCAAGCAGAACATCATGTTGTTTTTGGCATAGTGAAAATTCATAGAAAGTCATAAAGGAGACCCCAGGATGAGTTTGTCTGTAGAACCTTTAAAAGGAAGCGAATGTTACAGGACGTTGACGATACCGGCTCAGGAGGAGCACTAAGTAAGGATAGACATTTTTACGCAAATTGAGCAACATTAAGAATGTATGGAAGAAATGTTTTGAAGAAATTGATTGATTGATTGTATATAGATCGGACAGTGACATAAACATTTTCACGGCGTCCATCAGTTAGGCAGTCTAGTATGTTGCCAGTTTTGTCTAAGCCCTAATTAAATTTAAAGTTCCTTGTATTCATTATTTAGCCAGAACAGACCCAGAAATAACTGCTTTCATTGTTTATACAATAACCTAGTAGTGTCATCAAGAAAGTAGTTCTGATTGAAAGAATTTATCGATGTGTAAAAATTTTCTGGAACGTGTTCTCGTCCAATCAAAACACAGGAAATCAATAGATAAAATGAAGATTGGAATTATTTGAAAATAAAACATTATATTGAAAGATGCACATCTATCAACACTTTAAATCTACATTATTTTGAAGATCAATGGATTTTGTGCGAAAATAAGAACAAATGTAAGATTATGTGACAAGCTTTTAGTTTGTTTAATCGAGACACTTGTTGATTAACTGATTTATTATAAAGCAACCAACCTTCATATAAATTCTAAATGTAACTGGACGTAAGGGCAGGTGTGAGAGTGCTCAATATCTATCGATTCTGTATGTAGAACAATGGATGATGAAAAACATTCTCGGGTAGAATAGCTATCGAAACTACAGACAAGTTTTTCAGAGAAAGTATTTCAATCGATGGAAGCGATGTATTAATATAGGGCAGAACGTACACACAGTGAAAAAAAAATCAAAGGAAACACAAAGAAGCTGGTATCTGCTCCAAATAAACCATGCAAAAAATGCAATCGCCAATAGCTTCTTAAGAAAATGTGGAAGGACCTGTGCATATCTCTAAATTGTAAGGTTTACCTTTAAAGTGTTGGCCCTGGTCGAGTTTCTTTCGCCCATGCAATGAATTGAAGCTACAACCCACATACAGGAGACGTCAGTCTTCGTCAGCAGTGAACTTTCACAGGAATACACTTCTCTCTACCTGGTATTAGACCATTACTCAGATATCCGAGGCGCTCCCTAGAGATAACTAGTTTTCTTAATCTAATCTAATGTTACATATATGATGTTCTGCATACTTTGTGCCCAAAATCTACTTCTCCATTCACAGGGTCAACGACTCTTCATGCGCCAAAAGCTTTAATTACTTTGAAATGTGTTGCGCTTAGAGTTCCATTGCCATCAAACATCTGTGTAAAAAGACATAAAAGAATACCAATATCAAAAAATTAATAAAAGACTAAATACCAATTCATGTAAGAGGCGTGAAGGGACATGTAGACCCCTTAGTCAAATGGAATTGGACGTCAATATTCTAATTTAAATATAAGCATTTAAACGCACGCTCTTGCGTATCGAATCAACTGAGTTGTATAAATGCATGTAATTATTATATTAATATAGCCCTTTGTTGGTGATATTCAACTGGAAGTTTGTAATTTATTTTAGTTTCATTCTGGAAGTGTATACTTCATTTTAAGTTTTAATCTTTCATTTAAGTTTCATAAATACTGTAGACGTCTTTAATTTCACGTGTCTAAAATTTCACGGTTTGTAAGAAAGTCACCTTTCACGGTGGTTATAATTTCACGGAGAATCGTTTGTAAATATTCAGGTACTATGACTGTTTCTATGCAGAAATGACGTGAAATAATAATTACGATGGTTAAAAGTTCGCGGAATATTCTTAAACCGTGAACATAGTGAAATTAAAAACACCGTAATGTTTTCCACTTCTACAGTACTCATGTATTGTTAAAAATTGAAAAGGAGTCTCCCGCTTTAACCACTGTCACACGCCTTCCTCAACAGAGTCCTGGCACTGGCCATGGTATCCTATAGTGAGAAATGGAACATCAGTGAAGGGGACCACCATGATGATCAGACGGAACTAGGTATATCCTACAATTACATTTAAGACAACTGTGATGAAGACATTGATATTACTCAAACGTTAATTTTAAAGTGACATCCGGGACATCAGTCATGTTAATCAAACCTTATTAGGTTAATCAAACTTAACTCGATATGAGTTAAGTTGTATTTTAGAATTGAGTGATAACCAATGTGGAAACACTCAACTAGAAGTTCAACAGCATAACATAACAGTCTTTTGGTTTGGTAAGAGTGACTTGATATGGGAAGATGTAGAGCCCACAGTAAATCATCACGTTGATCAGAAGGGACATCCTGATTTTGTATTGATACACTGTGGATGCAAAAGTATAGACACTACGCCATTGTCTAGGTTTTGTTAAACTGAAAGTCCTTTTACCAAACACACGTTTCATATGGTCCCAGATCCTCCCAAGAAATTACTATAGACACAAGCTATCAAACAATGCAGCTGAAAAAGCCCGGATAAGAATTAACAATTCCCTAGCTCCATTCTTAGTGGCACGTAACGGTAATAAAATACCCAGATCTCCAGCAATGTATATATATATCAAAGTAATTATCGGTGATTGAACATCAACTTTACTCTGGGTATATTTTAAACACTATTTGCCAAGGATTACTCCATATTATACGTAGTAATGCCAATGTTTATCCTCCCTCCGTGTAAATACAGGCTCCTTGTCATGTCACTGGGGCAAAACATTTAACAAATATTAAGATATAAAGCAAATAACATAACTGCAACATTAGTGATGTTAACCCAAGAACGAACACCCGTTTCAGGTCATCAGACTATCCACGTTGCACGCATCATGTGCATATCAGAAATTACATCACCCGATCAAGAGCCACATTCCATGTAAGTATGCTGTTATTGATGTTTTTTGAATTGTCAACTATATGAAAGATTTATTTGCATCGAGATTGAATACTGTTATTTATCTTTATATACTTTTTGTATGCAATGAGTTCTATCAGTTGATTGATTTGCTTTAAAATGTGAAGAAATAATAATATAACAAATAAAGAAATATTGACCATAAAAGGACTACATTTGTTTTATTATTTTCGACAAAGTACAATTTTGTCAATACGAGGGTTGTTCAAAAAGTTCGTAGACGATGTCCATCTTTGTAATATTACTCGCTGGAAATTTAAAGCAAATACATATACATGTAAATGGTGCCTGTTTTAGAGGGTAACATTTGAAATTGACACCCTAAGGAAAACCATTGACAATGGTTTTCCGAGGGGTGTCAGGCACCATTAATTTTATTATACTGAATGTCTTATTGACTTAGGACGTCAGCAAAAAAAAAAAACTCCGTCGATCGTCTTCACGTTCATGTATGGAAAGCTTTCACATTCACCGGTTCACTTATCTCCTTATTATTTGTTTGAAACTCAAATTAGAGTCATTTATCATATAAAGTTTCGCTATTTCTGGCTCGCAAGCATGTTTCCTACATTCGCAAGCATGTATCCTCTGTCGTTTGTTGTTTTCAAGTTTTGAGAATTCTACGGTGAACCGTACGCACATAATTTCCACGCATGTGGCATTACCGTTGTGTTACCCGTTCTCACGTGTGTTGCTAAGGCTCAGGGTACTAGTAATCGAACGGATTGTTAACTGCGTCTTAACCAATCAGATTTTAGTATTTAAAATGAAAGTATAATAATATAAAATGTAACACTATTTGTTTTGTTGATGTGTAAAGTTCATTCCATTGGATTAAACAGAAATAAATCTATCTCAATGACAAACAAAACAGGGATTCGACTTCAAGAACCTTCATGTTGATGTCTACAACAGCTGGGCTTGAGAACCCTAGTGACAAGGCTTTAAAAGTCACCATTTGCGGAGTTGGGTTGTCAGTAGATGTCAGTGCTATACTCAAAATGCTTACAAAACTAGGTGCACACCAATAGGTGATTTGAAATACGAGAACATCAGAAACCCTCAAACAAGCATTCTGAGAGTATTGCATAAGCAATACATGTCCCCAACCGGGTTCCCCTTTTTCTTGAGGGTGTCATTTTAGAATATACAAAAGTCATGTCCAGGTAAAGCTGCATGATTTTTAGGTTGTCAATGCCTTAAAACTAAAAAAAATATTTCGCATTAAGATGAAAATTTAACCATTTTTCTGTCTTTTCCTCATATTTCCTCATATTTATGTCGACCATCGGAAGGTATCGCAGCTCGAACCGATCTTAATTAAACGATTATGAAAAATATTCATAATGGCATAATTCTGTCAAAAATCAATTGAAGCGATGCAAAATTCAAACTTGATCTGTTACCGGAATGCAAGAAATGTCTAACATTTTGAATAGTAAAAGACCTGGGAATGTGTACAATGTACTGACAGAAAAATATGATTAATTGCAAGGACCGTCAAGTAAAAAACAAATCTATGACAAAAATCGTAATAAAAAAGGAAAATATGAAGCGATCAGACACATTTCTTACGGAGGGGCAATATCGCGGACCATGTATCCGAAATTGATAAACAGGTCGCAAAATGGTTGTACGATTGTTCAGTCTATCATCCGAGGAAGGCACCGTGTCTTGTTCTGTATAATACTGACCAAATGACAGACATAAAAAAACTTGTGCTGCTCGGGACAATCCCCTTTAGGCATTGACAAGACATTCAACCTCTGCGATAAACATGTGACAGCGACCTGCTACAAGCAAACCAGTGTTGTAATGGAAAGTACTGGGGAACTTCCAATATGTTTAAGCCCCCTTTACATTCATGACAACACTGACTTTGAAACTTGTAGCAATTTTTTCAACCATATGAGGACAAAATTATCGGATAATGACACAACTAAACATGTTCTTGGTTCTAACGAAGAAATAAACTCTTGACAAAGCAATTACAACAGCTTTCCCAAATTCACAATATCTTTTATTTAAAAGAAATCTTTATCAAAATTGGAAACAAAAGCGTGTTGATGATTGCGTTGACGGATTAGACAGACGCAAAAACTTACATTTATTATATGGAGATGGCGGGCTAATTACAGCATACGATACCATTTGTTTTAAGGTAAAGTGGGAGCATATTGAAGATGTCGGCCGAGAGCTGATTTTTTTTTTTTTAATATTTCCAAAAACAAACTAAAATCGTATTTCAAAGACAAAGTGAACAAGCCGATGGCATCTGGATTCGTTGATAGCCCATGGATTTACAACAATGTAGAATCGCTAAATCATATTTTGAAACAAGCAATCAACTGGAACAGCCGCTGTTAGATTTGAATTTAGCCCTGACAGGTCTCATATACACTTATCTTCCCAAGTCAAGAGTTTCTGATCCGCCCCGCTCCACATAAACCCCTGACCGAATAGGCTAAGTTTGACGGGGTAAGAAATGCGTTCTCTAAATGGCCTCATGCCAGTTTGCATGAACCAATCAAAATCACTGTTTTATTGAAACTGAATCTACATCGTTATCAGAAAAACACGTCAGAATTAGTCCCAAAGGTTAAGGTATTTTTCATTAAATAACCCTTGTAAAGGTTTGTCTTAGTTTTTTAGTTGAGTTATATTGAATTTATTACCGACTACTAATATTATCTCGAATTCTCTGTTGAATTCCTTTACTCTGATTGGCTAATAGCAGAGGTCAGGAGAGTTCAACATATGTGATCTCACTAGATGGCGTGACAGAAAACCCAGTCAAAATTACCCTATTCGGTCAAAGGTTTATGTGGAGTGGAGCGGATCAGAAACTCTTGACTTGGGATGATTATATACACACAATTTAAGGATTTGAACAAAGCTTTAGGAAGGACGGGACAGTACAGACAAGTGGACACCCATAGACACTTGCAGGTTTCAAAGTATGTGTGTCTAAATCAACAGATGAACGGAACAGACCTTATAAAACATTTCGAAAATTCAAAGCAGCAGAAAAGACAATGTTTACCTCGATAGATAGACAGATGACAATTGTGAAACCAAAATCAATTTTTAAAATATTTTCCTTTCATATACTAGTTGGCTATATTGGCTTCCTGGTCAGCTGATTCTTATCCAGTCTGTCAAACATGTGTTTATAATAATACATTGTTTAAGCACAAATGCACTGTCCTCGAACAAAAAAAAATAATTGTATACTTTTTATTTTCTTAAATTATTTTTCTTTTTTTTTTGAAAATGGAGTGGAAGAACTCTTAAAAAGTTCACATTAGCCTTGCGGTTTATGACAATGACGTCTGGAATCGCATCACTGATGTTTTTCATGCATTTGAAAATCAAAATATAAAGGGGAAGAAAAAATCGGAAAAATGTTCCAAAAACTGTTCTGCCAACTTTTCAAAAGTCAGAGAAACAGAGAACAAATTATGCTATTGAAAAAAACTCTTCACTGGAAAAATCACACCGGAAGAATTTAGGAGCTCATGTCTAAGGAATAATCAAATAACAGCAGAGTTGTAGAAAAACCAAACGCAAAGACAAACCAACTCAAGAACTCGTTCTTTGTGTGCACTGAGATAAATTGCAACCATCTGGAAGAAGAAATCGTCCGCACTCCCAAGCTAGAAAGCTTTACCTCATTATATAAACATCAGCGCGACTAAACGCGCCCTCTTTCCGTCACGTCGAAGTCCTATAGGTTACTGTACCAGATTATTAAATAAGCATGCACCTCTTAGTCCTCGATAATGAGGACTAGGGACAGAATCTTTTACTGCAATAATAATTTGTCGCATACGATTAATTATGAAAACGGCACAAATTCTGTTCATTATTACGAAATAAATAGGAACGAGATAACATTTTATCGTATGAGTTATCTATCATAACTCGTACAATGATTATTTCGTGTTCGAAATGGCAAAATGTCTTTAAATGTTTTATTTAATTTAGTATTTAAAAATGCTTTTAATGTAGAAACTGATATAAATGTAAGTCAGGAACGTTTCCCTTTTTAATGTCTTTCTAAGTCGTCAAATATCTC
Organism: Saccostrea cuccullata; assembly: GCF_032062105.1. NCBI lineage: Eukaryota > Metazoa > Mollusca > Bivalvia > Ostreida > Ostreidae > Saccostrea > Saccostrea cuccullata. Next base: position 79,816 of record NW_026921491.1, on the reverse strand, counting down.
AGAGTACACAATAGTTAGGCCTATAGTAGTTCTGTAAGCTGGTAAGCGGGAATGTTCCCGTACCCCTAAATAAACTGTAATGTTGCTACTAAGAACAAAACACGATTTCGTTTTAGATGCAAATCTATAACTAATTCATAAATAAACAAAGATACTAAATAGCAGTTAAAATGATAACCTGGGAAAGTATAAACATTTGACCAGTGAGGTGATGAGTCAAAGATTATGTAGCGCTGACCGAGGATCACGTGAGATCTCGGACTATAACAGAGTCGGCCTATAACAGACTCGGCCTATAACGGAGTCGGCCTACCGCTAAAAACAGTAAGATATCTACGTGATTTACCTACTTTTTATAAGTTGAAGCAGATTAATTTTTAACCTCCGATATAAAATGATTAATAATATATCGGCAAGTCACACTACTCTATGAAATTAATGGATTAATTAATGTAAATCGTGCATGTATGTGACATGCGTGCTGCATACTAAAATTATATATATTGGGGGTCTATTTTTTAGCTCTACTGGTCAGAGACCAGAAGAGCTTATGCGATAGTAATGCGTCCGTCGTCCGTCCGTCTGTCTGTAAACAATTTTTCAAAATGCTACTCCTCCTACAGTTTTGGTCTGATTTCAATATAACTTGGCACACAAGTAGAATACACTAAGATACATAATTCTGTGTATTGGTTTTTTATTTCGATGAACGGTGTTGCCGTGGTTACTAAAAATAGAAATTTCTGTGAAATTCTTTCAAAATGCTACTCCTCCTACAGTTTTGGTCTGATTTCAATATAACTTGACACACAAGTAGAATACACTAAGATACATAATTCTGTGTATCGGTTTTTGATTTCGATGAACGGTGTCGCCGTGGTTACTAAAAATAGAAATTTCTGTGAAATTCTTAAAATGCTACTCCTCCTACAGTTTTTGTCTGATTTCAATATAACTTGACACACAAGTAGAATACACTAAGATACATAATTCTGTGTATCGGTTTTTGATTTCGATGAACGGTGTCGCCGTGGTTACTAAAAATAGAAATTTCTGTGAAATTCTTAAAATGCTACTCCTCCTACAGTTTTGGTCTGATTTCAATATAACTTGGCACACACGTAGACTACACTAAGATACATAATTTTTTGTATCGGTTTTTGATTTCGATGAACAGTGTTGCCGTGGTTACTACAAATAGAAATTTCTGTGAAATTCTTTTAAAATGCTACTCCTCCTACAGTTTTGGTCTTATTTCAATATAACTTGGCACACAAGTAGAATACACTAAGATACATAATTCTGTGTTTTGGTTTTTGATTTCGATGAACGGTGTTGCCGTGGTTACTAAAAATAGAAATTTCTGTGAAATTCTTTCAAAATGCTACTCCTCCTACAGTTTTGGTCTGATTTCAGTATAACTTGGCGCACAAGTAGACTACACTAAGATACATAAAACTATGTATTGGTTTTTGATTTCGATGAACGGTGTTGCCCTGGTTACTAAAAATAGAAATATCTGTAAAATTGTTTCAAAATGCTACTCCTCCTACAGTTTTGGTCTGATTTCAATATAACTTGGCACACAAGTAGAATACACTAAGATACATAATTCTGTGTATCGAATTTTAATTTTGATGAACAGTGTTGCCGTGGTTATTAAAAATAGAAATGTCTGTAAAATTGTTTCAAAATGCTACTCCTTCTACAGTTTTGGTCTGATTTCAATATAACTTGGCACACAAGTAGACTACACTAAGAACATAAAGATACTTTGTCAATGATAATTATTCTACTTATTGCTGTTGTAAAGTTTCAAATCCCAGCTGCTTAAGTACTGTACTCTTCCTTTGCTATAAGTTCAAACCAGTAGAGCTTCAGTCTCGACAGAGACTTCTGGTTTCCTGTATATATTTTTATTTATTTTCTAAGCTGCACTACTCATTTTGTTACTAATAAGTTATAAGTCATTTCTTTGGAGTTTATGTTTTCTTTATAGGCCCATTCTATTTGTTTTCTATTCTCAAATCATCACTCCTCCTTTAGCTGTAATATTCAAATATATCCTTCTGATACTTCTGTTGGATACATGATGGCACACTTTATTAAGTGAAAAATAAAGAGTTTTTCAATCATTATTATGCCAATTAACTACCCAAAAATGAAAAAGAACAATACATATGTTCATCAGATTTATTTGTTTTCAGCATATGTATAACAGTTACTATTTTCAACATCATCAGCAATAGTAACATTTTTTTTAAATATTACATGTTCAATAATGAATAGCATATGTAAGTTCAATGAAAATAAATGAAATATTTTCAAACGAGATATTTAATTTAATTTGCACAAAAAGTCCAGTCCATCATGTGTTCATTATTAAGGAATCACATTGTCAAAGAAGTTCACCGGTGAGCACTCTTCACTGACACAGCACAAGTATAAATGCAGTTCTTGAAAAGGCACGTTTCACAGTACTTATACACAGAAGTTCATTTAGTCATTGGATGGCCCATAAATCTTCCCGCACTCGCTGAGTAGCTGAGAAACCATTCTCTGTCCATCCTCGTACTCCTCCCAGGTCTGGTAGAGACGGCACTCCTTCCTACGTTGTTTCTGCCTCTGGTCCCTAATAATCTGTTCTTCGTTGACCATATATCTTGGTATTGATAATAGTCAATGGTTTCACAGTTGCATAAATTTTAATTAATGATTTATTTTAAAAACTATTATTTTTTATACAAATATTTATAGTACTATCTTTATTTAATTTTAAAGACTCTTGGTAGCTATTTAAATTATGTGCATAAACACAACAATAACAAACTCTCTTTTCACTTAACCATTTGATACAACGAACAGCGAATCTCGCTACTGAAGTGACACAACAAACTGAAGAACGCAAGAAATACAACCTGAACCAAAAAATGAACATAGAGAGGAAGATACGCTCATGTGATTTCCCTGGTAAGATAGCATATGTTGACAAAGGAGGTAACCACATATTTGAAATGCAGCCCAACACCTACAGCATTTTCACTGAAAAGATAACTCAATACTACAAACAGATGTCAAACGACACTAAATTCCCATATTCTGTAAAAGTCGTTTCCAGAGAATAACAGACTAATACTAAAGTAGAGACGAAAATCCAAGTCAGTAGCCACTCTTCAGGAAGAGGAAAAAAGACCTTACAGTATTGCATCATGCTGCATTTAACTAAGTCAAAGATCATGATAAATGGCAAAAATAGCCTCCACTATTTTAATGATCATAGAGTTATAACTGACAATGTAAGGAATAATGTACTTTACCACAGCTCCAACAATGACATCAGATTACAGTTGGAACAAGAACTCCAGGCAATACAAGACTACCAGCTATCTATTACGGGGCAAAGCCATCAAGCTGAAATCAACCAGACAAACAGTTCTGCTGCCATTCCAAACCACAATGTAGTAGATACATGTACAACCACTTCCATAGAAACTGCTCACAATCAATCCAACCAAGAAGGCAATACTAGTCAACATGCAACAGATCTAACAGAAACTACTCCAAAAGCCTTTCTGCAAATCATGAAAGCTGGGAACTAGATAGTCGAGTTCTCTTGTCCTAATAGCATAATGCCAATCACAACAGGAGCGGACCAAACTCTGTCAACATGCCCCATATGCGGCAGACCTGCGGACGGACCAGTTATCGAGTGTACAAAATGCCTCAACTGGATCCACTACTATTGCGATGGAATGCCTATCAGTCTCTACAATAGGCAAAGGAACAACAATCAACTTAAATACCACTGTAATAGCTGTCAAACAACTGATGATGTTGTTGAGCTATCTGCACTAGGTATGAGGGGAGACGAAGCTGAAGATTGCATTGATGGCCGAACCTTCAACATGGAAACACCAACAAGTCCTATAAAGACTGCACACGAGTACTCACTTGATGAGGAGACTGGTGTTTAGACTACCACGGATGGACAAACACCTATACAAAGGCCATATAGAGACCAAACCTCAACCCAAAAGCCTAACATAGAAAGAGACACAAATGGTGAAAAAGGAGTCAGGACAACATTACCCGATTGGTCAAATCCAACAACAACTGTCACCACCACAGAAGTTATGACAGTCACTCACCAAAACCATAAGGCACCCAACAAGACTGCGGCTATGAAAACCAAAAAAGACAGTGAGAGGAAAACTGTAAACCCTCCTAAGGCACCTAAATTCAAAAAGGCCTTTCAACTTGAAGATATAGAAAAACAATTAGCAGCATGTAAGGCTGAAGTAATAGGACTGGAAACTGTGGTACAGGAAAAAGACAAACAAATACTCCAACTCAAAAGACATCAGCTTCTAAGTCAACAGCAAATTCCCAACACTCCACCCCAAAATAATGACATGGAAGGAATGAAGCTAATGATTCAGAGAAACCAAGTCATGATGGAAACAGTTCTCCTTAAAATAGACCACATTAATTTAAAGCTAGACTTAATGGCACCAGCTGACAAGAAAGGCACAATTGCAGAGTCCATAAATAAGGAAGTGGAATGCACCGCAATAACCAACCAAAATCACAAGTTGAAGGATCAATATACATGTATGAATGAAAGTAGAGACAATGATAAATCTTTATATGTGGCTAATGTGGAGGACCTATAACTAATACTGTTTACCCAGTCACGTACTACATGTAAGACAAGTAGACACAACATAGCAATCTCACAGGCGCCATCAAATGAGATCAACACTAGACTAGAAAACACAACAGAAGCCAAAAATGGAATTTAGCTTAGAATTAAGAGAAGTTGAGGTCTTTTCTCCCACACAGATTAGCACACCAAGTGAAATTACAATTACATACAGGCATAAGGAAAAGATTAGTAATCCACTTACTACTATTATCTCGAACACTGACAGAAGTATTTAACTGAAAACACCTTCTAACCGCAATGGGAACACAGGTATCTGTAACCCTCAACCTGACCAAGATAACAATAAGATGGGGAGCCACAGGAATGGTTATAACTCAAACCCTGATTACGAGCCTAATATAACACCTTAAGCCAGGATGGAAAGTAGCGTCAGTAAAGGTCAAGAAACAAGGCCTATCACCACCCTAAATCAGACTTACACTAACTCAAATCGCCTAAAACCACGTCGCAATGATGAAAGGGAGCATAACAGACCAACTAGCCCTACCAGACCAGACAAAACAATAGATAACCCAAAAACCCAAGGAAACATTCAGTCTGTTTTAGGGCATTGCCGAGCCTCCACCCTAGTGCTTATACTAGCCAACCATCTGACCGGTCGCCCATTAAACCAACTATACCAACAAAAGTATCACCCAATTGTAAGAACAAAAGTAGTACAAAAACACCATACCAAAAATTAGATCCAAACCAACACTGTGAAAAGAGGGAAATGAAAATTGGAACCTTGAATGTACAGAACATCCAAAGGCAACCCGGTCTACATCAAGGAGATACTGAAAGAAATAGATATTTTGCTAATCCCAGAGCACTGGATGTTCAAGTTTGAAGAGAGGGAAATACTCCATTCTTTAAGAAAATTCATAAGCCCTGCGTTCGATCTCAAAACGAGGCTAAGGTCGGTTGACCGAAGCTCTAAAAAATGGCGACGCCGAGCATCGGGAAGAACGACAGGCATTGTTGCGTCCCTCTGTGTAACGGCAACGGTCGCTTCCACCCGGAATTGTCTTTTCACGAATTCCCAAGCAATGAAATTGTCAGGAAATTATGGATTCAAGCCATAAGGAGGGACCCTGGACCCCTTCTTAACGTAAGAATGAGTGATAAGCATACAAATACACATCATCACTTGTGGCGTTATGTTGGAAGGTCTAATCCGCCTTGAATATTGATAATCGTAATAGAACACATAACCTATATGAACATGGGATTTATATATAGTGTGTAAATTACTGTTTATAAATATTAAATTGGGAAATATAGGAAATTTTTGTATACATGTAACATGTGCAAGTTTGTAAATTTTGTGTATGGGGACTCAACTTATTTTTACAGCTGTTTACTAAGTGTGGTAAAAATAAAGAAAGTATACACTTTAAACATGATATACAACTACAAGAGACGTAACAGGTCTGTATTTCAACGATTACACTTCAGTGCTGAGTGACAATCACACGACTTCAGTTTATGAGTCACTTTAGGAATTCAAAGAAATTGAACGTTTTTCACATTAGGTTAAGGAAGCTGTTGTTTGTTCACGACATTTTAAAGCATAGAACTATAAATTGACACCAGTAAGGACAACTCTGAGACCTGGTACTGTTCCATCTATTTTCAACTGGACAAAGAATTCAACGCCAAGGAGACTAATCATTAAAAATCCACTCGCCGAAAACCTGCAGAAAACTGACAAGGATGGTATTGCACAGGCACTGGCTCCATTTGATAATTATTTTCTTAATAACACACACATGTGGGGTAATTACGATACACATAAAGCTGTTAGAGATAAAGATATACAACGTGTGAAAATAACTGACATCAATTTATATGAAATAACTAAGATAACATATTTAAAACCGCTACAACTTCCCCCGCCTTAAGATTTGACTCCGCTCAAATAAAAATACATGTAGTAAGTAAACAAAAAGGCCTAATCTACATTTAACATATTAAATTGTATGAAACTGATCAATAAAACAATACGAAAACGCATGAAAATATATAAATAAATAATATACTTAAATTTTACAGTAGAATATAGTAATGTTGCCAATTGCGAATAAAATATAATTCACACACAAGAGAAAAATTATAAATTTCACAAAAACTTGAAGTACAATTAAACATGGAAATTAAATTTACACACATTATTAAAAATATTTCACAAGTAAATTCCTGATTTTTAGGTCACCTGAGTAAACTCAGGTGACCTATTGCTATCCGTTTTCGTCCGTCGTCGTCCGTCGTTCGTCGTCCGTCGTGTGTTAACATTTGAACATTTTCAGCTTCTTCTCTGCAACCACTGAACCAATTTCAACCAAATTTGACACAAAGCATCTATGGGTGAAGGGGAGCAAAAATTGTGAATTTCATGATCCCTGCCCCCCTGGGGCCTGAGGGGTGGGGCCAAAACCACTAAAATTAATGCAATCTTTAAAAATCTTCTTCTTTACTCCTGGACATCATGCAGTCAAACTATTTGCATGATTGTAATCAGCATTGAGTCCTCTACCAAAATTGTGAAATTCATGGCCCTGGGGTCAGGGATTCTAGTGCTAGGGCGGGGCTAAATAAGTATATAGTGAAAAAGCATTATTTCTTTGAAAATCTTCTTCTCTGCTCCTGGGTATTAAATAAACCACCAACTAAGTACATAGTTATGATGAGCAAGAGTGCCTCTACCAAAATTGTGAATTTTATGGCCCCAGGGTCAGGGGTTCTGGTGTTAGGGTGGGGCTCTATTGATTATATAGTAAAAATACATGATTTCTTTGAAAATCTTCTTCTTTGCCCCTGGGTATTAAATAAACCAAGTAAGTAAATAGTTATGATGAGCAAGAGTGCCTCTACCAAAATTGTGAATTTTATGGCCCCAGGGTCAAAGGTTCTGGTGTTGGGGGGGGGGGGGGCTCTATTGATTATATTTTAAAAATACATGAATTATTTGAAAATCTTCTTCTCTGCTCCTAGGTATTAAATAAACTAACCAAGTGCATAGTTATGAAGAGCAAGAGTGCCTCTACAAAAATTGTGAATTTTATGTCCCCAGCATCAATGGTTCTGGTGGGGGAGGGGGGGGGTTATTGCTTATAAAGTGAAAGTACATGAATTCTTTAAAAATCTTCTTCTCTGCTCCTAGGTATTAAATAAACTAACTAAGTACATAATTATGATAAGCAAGTGTTCCTCAACCAAGATTGTGAATTTTATGGCCCCAGGGTCAAGGGTTCTGGTGTGTGTGTGTGTGGGGGGGGGGGGGGCTCTATTGATTATATAGTGATTAGTGAAAATATGTGAATTCCTTGAAAATCTTCTCCTCTGCTCCTAGGTATTATATAAACTAACTAAGTGCATAGTTATGATGAGCAAGTGTGCCTCAACCAAAATTGTGAATTTAATGGCCCCAGGGTCAGGGGTTCTGGTGTTAGGGCGGGGCACTATTGATTATATAGTGAAATTACATGAATTCTTAGAAAATCTTCTTCGCTGCTCCTTGGTACTAAAAAAAATAAACTAAGTGCAGAGTGATGATGAGCAAGAGTGCCTCAACAAAAATTGTGAATTTTATGGCCCCAGGATCAAGGGTTCTGGTGTGGGAGGGGGGGGGGGGGCTCTATTGATCATATGGTGAAAATACATGAATTCTTTGAAAATCTTCTTCTCTGCTCCTAGGTATTAAATAAACTAACTAAGTGCATAGTTATGATGAGCAAGAGTGCCTCTACAAAAATTGTGAATTTTATGGTCCCAGCGTCAATGGTTCTGGGGGGTGGGCTTTATTGATTATAAAATGAAAATACATGAATTCTTTGAAAATCTTCTTCTCTGCTCCTAGGTATTAAATAAACTAAGTAAGTGCATAGTTATGATGAGCAAGAATGCCTCTTCTCAAATTATGAATTTCATTGCCCCAGGGACTGGGGTTCTGGTGTTAGGGTGGGGCTCTATTGATTATATAGCGAAAAACATTAAATCTTTGAAAATTTTCTTCTCTGTCTCTGGGCATGAAGCAGATGAACTACCTATATAGTTAAGATGGACAAGGGCCCTAACCTTGCAGAATTGTGAATTCAAGGCCCCAGGGTCGGGGGGGGGGGGCTCTACTTATATACTGAAAATGAATTAATTGTTTGAAATCTGGTCCTTTATATATATAAAACATTTATTTACTTTTTTATAGGCAATTTTAAGGATGCCTTTTAAAAATTTGTGCAACCTAGGGTCAGGGGTTTATGTCAGAGTTTTAGGGGCACTACTGATTATTGATGAATATTACTGATTAGTTGGAGTGCATTTTTGTTCCCCTACCCTGTGTATGGGTATTCAGTAACCAAGCTAAGCAACTGCTAAGTTTATTGTTATGATGATCAATGGTGCCTCTTTCAAAATTGTGAATGCCATATAACATCTGGCTTAAAACATGAATCAAATTCAATACACTGTTACTGGAAAGTTGTTGCATAATGCTCAGGTGACCTATAAGGCCCGTGGGCCTCTTGTTACATTTTACAGTTCCATAATTTACCGAAATTTTTAATTGTCTTTGATTATGTGGATGGCTGGAGCTGCGAAATGTTGAGGTATTTCGTTCAAAATGTCCATAGCAATATCGGTTCACATTTTCGGAATGACTAATGGATGTGTTTCTGGACTCTTCTCTTCTACCGTCTGGATAGGTTTTTACTGTGGTAGTCAAGCATAGACAAATAGTTCTCGTTTCACAGTTTACCGGAGTCTGGGAACCGTTGCTGGTCGTCTCGGTAAAATCATCCGTTTTTTCTTCGTTTGTCCCGATCTCGGAAATGTCATCTTCGCAAGTAATTAAACTTGCAGCATGACTTGGTGTTGAATCAGTTCCGGGTGATTGTCAATTATTTCGTCCACGATGTCTTCAACAAAATGGAACACAGGACTGTCATCTTCCGGAATTTCTAGGTTCATGCTCAATTCATCATCGCTAATGTCTTCCACTTCAACAATGTACTTTGTTCAATGTACAACAGTGTCATTCTGGGCACCGCAGCAATCTTCTTCGTCTGCGTAGTAGGTAGCCATGTTCACAAATGCAGGTTTCGATTCTTCTTTTTCTTTTCTGGGCATGGCCTTTACTGTGCAATTTAGAATTTCACTTTTAGCACTTTCAAGGGAAAGTTTATGCACTCGCGTAAGGTGTCCTTGTAGATTCTGCTTTCTTATAAAAAGTCTTTGGCAAAAGGAACAGGTAACAAATTTGGCGTTTTCACAATGTATTTCCCGAATGTGTCTTTTTAGATTACTTTTCCGTAAGATTTTAATACCGCAATATTCACATAGATAGTCCATCGAATTACATCTTTGTCGTTTGGTTAATTATGAATGAAATCCAAGTATTTTTTAGGTCTTCTTATAAGACGTCCTGAGACGTCTTAGAGGCCCTGAGTACCGAGCATAGGACAAAATTTGTAGCCATCCACCGACAAGTGGTGGCTTTTCCATATGAGTGAAAATTCTCGAGAGGGACGTTAAACAACGTACAATTTAGCGTTTTTATAAACTTTCGTATATATACCCCAGTGTTTTTTAGAACGTAAAACACAAAACAATCAATTAATTTTCCCCCCTGATTTGATTTAAAAAATGGCAACTGCCGCTGGATAACTGCATGCGCAGAGGACACACACATTTTAACAATTTAATCACTTAAACAACATTTCACCACGATCGCACTTTATCTCTTCGTTGTCTATTGTCACGTTTTCTTCTAATGATTGGATGATACTTTTACCACCAGTGGAAGTTTTCGACACTTTATCACTCAATTCCACTTTTTCACTAAAAACTCTCAATTTAGTCTTCCTCTAAGACATCAAAATCGAATGGAACACCAATATCCAGGATATCCTCCCCCAATTCCAATGGTGTGATGTTACATTTTCTTATATCTAATATTCTCTTATATTCTGATTATTCTCCACCATGTTTTGTTTTTGACAAGCACGAATCTTCAAATTTAGTTCCTTAATTTCCTCTCTATCTTAGAGTTCTATTATTGAAAATGTTGCAATTTCCTTAGAATCTTTGTGCTGTTTACCACGAAATCGCTTCAGGTGTGAAACTAAATATTGTAGTCTAAATGTAGAGATTCCGCGGTTATCCAAGGGACACTTTAACAGTTTTTTTGTGTCTTTAATTTTCATTTCGTAGAGTATTCTCATTTGCAAATAGCTTTCCACAATATTTACAAAGCACCGATTTTCGACAAACCTCCAAAACTTTCGTGCCAGCACTTACTGCGACACGGGGCCTCGGTTTATACGCTTGCATACGAAGGACCGATCTCCAAGTCCCACAGTGAGATTCGAACTCCTTTCTTCGCGACTCTAGAGCAGACGCTTTAACCACTGCGCCACGCGGGAGACTTCATTAAAAGACATTTTTTTTCATTGAAAGAGAAAAAAGTGATGACCATTATAGCCCTGTGATGGATTCTCCTTATGTAAATTTCAGATTTCTAACAATTTATCAAGTAAGATTAAGTTTATGCAATTGTAAGAAAATAAAACCATACTTGCCAAATTTCATTGAAAGAAAAAAAAGAGAACACGCCATTACGACTGACTGAATATAACCTGGTGATGGATTCTCCCTATGAAAATTTCAGACAGTGTTCCCATATACTAAAAATATACAGATAGCCAACAAAGATAAGATACATTTTCGAGGAACGTAGTTGCCATGGTAATTAAATTTGAAATTTAAAAAAAAAATAGCTGTAGCCCTATTGCAATATTGCCACCAAGTGACTTTATCAAGGATCATTATTCTATTTTCTTCTGTTGTAAAATCCTAACTGCAACTTTTCTCTTCTTTTGTTTTAAGTATAAACCAGTAGAGCTACATTCTCAACAAAAATTTCTGGCTCTGGGCCGGATAGCAGGAGCGGGAGCGGTTCCAAGGGCAAGTCAATTAAAGCGGTAAAGTCCCGCATGCCTGTTGATGGAAAGAAAGTTCCATGATGCGTCATCCACTTTCATCTGTAAGTACATGTACCCCTGCGTCAAGTCAGTTTTTCTAAATTTCTACACTCCATTAAGGGATGCAAATATATCAGCTATTTTTATGCCCTCCTTCGAAGAAGGAAGGGCATATTGCTTTGCTGCTGTCCGTCGGTCTGTCGGTCCATTTAGTTTCCGTTCATTTTCTTCACAACCGTTGCACATAGTGAAATGAAATTTGGTATACAGGTTTCTCAGGTAAATATCTAAGTCGAGATCTGTTTTCGCCTTTTCGGTAGGATCACACCTTTTTTGACAGAGTTATGTCCCTTGGACTTAGAAAAATTACATATACAGTTTCCATTCATTTTCTTCGCAGGGGTTTCACAAATAGAAATGATATTTAGTATACAGATTTATGAGCTAATGTCTAGGCCAAGTTCTGCGTTGGGTACGATCGCACCCTTTTTCTTAGAATTATGCCCCTTGGACTTCAAAATTCCACTTATTTGCAGTTTCCATTCATTTTCTTTGCAGAGGTTGCACATATTGAAATTAAATTTAGTATATAGATATATCAGATAAATATCGAGGTCATATTCTATTTTGAACACGATCATATCCTTTTTGTTAGAGTTATGCCCCTTGAACTTAGAAAAATTCCACTTATTTGCAGTTTCCATTCATTTTGTTTGCAGAGGTTGCCTATAATGTAATGAAATTTAGTATACAGATATTTCCGCTGAATATCTAGGTCATGAAATGTTTTGGATAGGATCGCACCATTTTAAATTGGGGGAGGGGGCATAAGTATTTTACAAACATCTCTTGTTGGTAATGGGTATTGTTTGATTTTCATTGAAGGATTATCTCACTTTGTAATCACCGCAAATTTCTCACTTTGCCGTCTTCCATAGGTAGGGGTCCTATTTGGGTTGCCCAAATTCGATAGGCGAGATGACATTTTGCTGTAATTGGTTGAAGTTCTCTTCCACACGTGGTCTTAAGGAATATGCATATTCCTCTGGCCTTGTAAAATTTTGGTCTCACGCCTTCCCGCAATGCAAGTTTTCCTTTCATGTCCGACAGTTTTCCAATTCAAACACTTTCTTATGCTTCTCTAGAATTTCTAGAAGTCATTTTCCCGGAAATATTTCGTTTGTCATTCGATAATCTAATTGATTTGATTTCCTTCGAATCAAGTCTTAGAAATTTCAACAAGTGTGGTCCCAGAAGTGTTGGTTCTTCCTGTTTCACCACAAGCAAGTCTTAATTTTCACCTGTCCATTCAAATCGACATTAACTTGCATGTGCTGAAAAGGGAGATACCAATTTACTTTGTCTCCTTGGAAAGGGAGATCTCGGCATGTTCAGTCTCATTCTCTAGAATACCTGAATAACGTGCATGTGGGTGAATTACATTTGTTCCTTCTCTTAAGGATATTTCTGCATGCTATTATGCAAACTTCTGGCCCTCTTCAAATCCTTTACTTTGTTATCGGGGAGTTTTGGTCTGATAGAACGGAAGGTATTGGTGCTGTCCAATACCCCTCACAATCCGTCGTGAAATTCTTGTCCATCAATCTTAGAAATTCCCTGTCTTCCCTAGACAGTCCTTGTCCCAGGGTCATGAAAAAACTTGATATTTGAGTCAAAACTTCAATTATCTGTGAAGTGTTGAAAATTTGTTAAATAAAACTCATTTCATTTTTATTTTGGACTACAAAACTGCTTAATAATTTTAGGGCCAAAGCAGTACATGTATTTGACATAAACTTAAAATGCTTTATGTTCCCGGAGCTTGGTTTCTCATCATCATCATCATAAGATTTTTGGAATACAGTGCAACCAAGATTGTCAATGTTTCTAGACATGTCTGATGTTATGATGAAGTCTGTACTTCTCTTTAACTTCAAAATCAATGTCACAAGGTTTTAACATCTTCTTCTCAAGAACCACTGGGCCAGGAAAAATGAAACTCATGTGGAATCATCCTTAGGTAGTGTAGATTCAAGTTTGTTCAAATCATGAACCCCGGGGCTAAGGTGGGGCCAAAATGGCCGACCCAAGTTTATCATAGAAATAAGTAGGAAAAATCTTTAAAAATCTTCTTCTCAAGAACCACTGGGCCAGGAAAGATGAAACTCATGTGGAATCATCCTCAGGTAGTGTAGATTCAAGTTTGTTCAAATCATGACCCCCGGGGCTAGGGTGGGGCCAAAATGGCTGACCCAAATTTGACAGAGAAATAAGTAGGAAAAATCTTTAAAAATCTTCTTCTCCAGAACCACTGGGCCATGAAAGATGAAACTCATGTGGAATCATCCTCAGGTAGTGTAGATTCAAGTTTTTTCAAATCATGACCCCCAGGGCTAGGGTGGGGCCAAAATGGCTGACCAAAGTTTTACATAGGAATATATAGGAAAATCTTCTCAAGAACCACTTGTTCAAATCATGACCCCTGGGGCTAGGGTGGGGCCAAAATGCCCGACCCAAGTTTTTCATAGGAATATGTATGGGAAAAATCTTCTTTTCAAGAACCACTTGGCCAGGAAAGATAAAAGTCATGTGGAATCATCCTTAAGTAGTGTAGATTCAAGTTTGTTCAAATCATGACCCATGGGGCTAGGGTGGGGCCAAAATGGCTGACCCAAGTTTTACATAGGAATATATAGGAAAAATCTTTAAAAATCTTCTTCTCAAGAACCACTGGGCCAGGAAAGAGGAAACTCATGTGGAATCATCCTCAGGTAGTGTAGATTCAATTTTGTTCAAATCATTACCCCCGGGGCAATGGTTGGGCCAAAATGGCCGACCAAAGTTTTACGTAGGGATTTTTAGGGAAACCTTTTAAAATCATCTTTTCAAGTACTTCAAAGCTATGATTAGTGATATTAATATGGAATCATCTTCAGGTAGTGTAGATTCTAGTTTCTTCAAATCATGAACCCCTGGAGGTTAAAATTCAAGCCCCCCCCCCCATAAACTTTCATTTCTGATCAGATATGTGCTTTTTCCAAGCCAATGTGCTCAGGTGAGCGCTGTGGCCCCTGGGCCTCTTGTAAAATATATTTTGACCAATATCACGAAATTTATATGCCGGTAACTGGCCCAAACTGGCAGATGATGAAATAAGCAATTAAATGTTCTACTTTCCTATATGTAAGCATTATGTGTCCAGTAGTAAGGAGCCTATTAGACGTTAGAATAGCATAAAAGAAGAAAGTACAAATGTTAATAATTGATTTATCCCCCAAAAATTATTTCCTTCTCCTTCTGGATTCTGTTATTCTCATGTTCATAACTAAACCTAAACATGCTGGCCTTATAATGAAGAAAGAGCCTCTTTCAAATAGATAATTTCAGGGCCGCTGAGTCAGGGGTATCAAGGGGGTACTTTGACTAAAAATAAATTAATGCTTTGAAATCTGCCCTTTGATAAGCAATGGTGCCTCCTTCAAAATTTGTGAATTTCATGGCTTTTGGATTAAAACACAAACCAATTACAATCGCTGGAAAGTTGTAAAATGATACTCATGTGACCTTTAAGGCGCGTGGGCCTCTTGTTTTTGAAAAATATGATTGACAAACATGTTGTCCTCTGTTTTGACTAGTTTTATGGTGATTTTAACCATAAGTTTAAAAAATATTCATAAAATATCTTTTATAAAAAAAATTAAAAAGTCTAACCAGCCTTTCTTTACATATTTAATTAGATATTAATGATACATACATGACAGCAAACTTCTAATTCGAAAACAACTTGTCCGGTAGTTGGATGTAATTAGTTTTTTTTTCATTTTCTTTGAAAAAATACAAAAAAAAGTCATATAAAATAATTGAGAGCTAATATCGACCTTTCAAAGATAAAACTCTTGTTTTAAAAGGATGATTCAAAGATCTATAAAATAAAAAGTTGGTGTAGCATTCTACCTTAAATAAACCATCCATTTAAATACCAATTTCAGAGTAGTTGTATGTATATGTACAATCAGAAAATATCAGAACACCCCATGTCTACGGATAAATAACCTTCATATTAGTCGATATTTACATAAAGCCTTAATTGTTGGGTTACAAAATACTTTTCATCCTGTATGCACAGACGGAATTATCAGCATTTCTATATAAAAGTAAAATTAAAATTTATTTTTATATAGGAGAAAGAACTTCTTAACGAACTTATATCTGATACGCTGTTGCATCTGAGTGAGTCTCTATATAAGGAATTGAATTCTGAGGAAAGTAAAGAAAGGATTTTAAATCCACTAAGAAGTGAGAAAATCGGTTCTGTTCTGGCCTGGAGACCATAAACTGAGAACAGACTTAAGTCAAAATTTTGATTTTTTATTTCTTGAGTTCTGCTTGACGTATTTGCTTAAAAATTTGCAATTCTTTAAAAGACATAGATTCAAATATTTGTTGTAAATTTTGTATCATTTTCAAAATTATTTAAAAAATATACTGGTTTTAAAATTTGACTTAAGTCAGTTCTCAGTTTATGGTCTTGGGGCCTGGTCTTGGGTGTGGAAGCTGAAGTCAGGAGGAAAATATCAACATACATTTCAGAATGGAAGATTGAGGACCTATTCTAACCTGGATCCAATAGAAGATTGGGAAGTCCGTCGTTGAGAAAATGACTTTTGTTACTAAGACACTCGAGTGCTATTTTCAAGAAATCCAAGAAAGAATATGGGAAGTTGAAAGTCAATGGAAAGGATCAGAGAGAGTAAAAATTAAAAAAAAGACGCGAATGGTTTGAAACAGACACTCCTCTTTTAGTTGGGGTTATAGCTTCAGTCCCACTTTGGATTCCATTTATTGCGGCTGCTGGTACTTTGTGTGCCATAGCAGGGTTAATTCTGTCACCGATGGTTGCAATAAAAATTAAGAAATGGAACAACAAAGAAACGAAGCTGAAAGCCATTGATATGGCATACAATGATTTCATGCAGCAGTACAACATAGCAAATATACAGTCAGAGTTAGAATGTACACTTGGAACACACTACAGAAAGCTAGCAGAGAAACTTTTCGCTGAAACTACTGAAAAGCAAATTACTAATCTAAAGGAAACAATAATGAAACTTCAGGAGGAACGTGATCGTTTCCATTACAAGAGAGCTGAGCTGGAATATGTATGCCATAAAGTTGACAAAATAATAAACTCAGTATGTGAACTATCAATGAAATCCTGAACAAATAGGGTATATTAAGGACAGATGATACAAACAAATTTTTTGACTGGAGGAGACTTAATTTTAAATCACATGTTTAGATCTAGAAAAGTGGATAATTCTTATAATTTTTTCTCCTTAGAACTGGAAACTGAAATTGACTTTGAAAATATTAGTAATATTTCAATATGATTACAAATATGGACAAAACACACTCAGTAAAGGTTTACAGATGAAAACAAAATTTCAGAATATTACCTTTGCGCTAAAACTCTAATATAAAAGTTAGGGACATATACCAAGCCAGGTTGATTTTAGTAGATTCACATTTGACTATTGGAGACATATTCTGTAAATATGTATGAATGATAACAAAAAAAATCAATCGAGAGAGAGAGAGAGAGGGGGCGGGGGGGGGGGGGGGGAGAGGTATTTTTTCTTAGACATTTTTTTTCATTACATTATGTATACATTCTTAATTGAATTTGATTTTATGCACAAGATGAATGTGAAAGTAATTAATGACGCATAATTAGATACGATAGACAGTCCTCATGGCATTATATCTTTTGTGTGAAATGTGTTTCCGTTTAATTTGATTTACCTTATTTAAAAATTTTTCGTGTTTGTCGTGTTGGTGTGGAATCATTATAAATTCCCTAATTCTGACACTTTACAGTTCTCTGTTGGGAATGAACATGAAGAAGATACTTTCAACATTATGAAAAACATAAAGCAAAACGAACGCCTTTTTTGTGTGCAGGTCATGAAATGTACTGAGCTCCACGGGTATTTGTTGTCCTGGGCGCATTAATCCTGACGCCCAAATTCTTTCTTGGCTAGTGATACCTTTAGAAAACATTTGAATCTAGATGCATGAAAGTTGACTCGGCAACATGCGCCATCCAATTGTTTAAGTTTTATTAGGTAATTACACCTCCTATACCTGATTTCGCGGACTCAACGATACCATAACATAGGGTATTATACGCGATTTCACGGATAATACCCGATGTCGAGTATTCTCTCTAACGTGTTTATGTGATGCATTCATTAACAGTGAATTTGTTTTACAAGAAAGCATATAATTAAGATGTTATTTTTTTTTCAATTTCTTTGAAAAAATAACAAAAAAAAAAAATAATTAGGAGCTAACGTCGACGTTTCAATGCTGACACCATCGTTTAAAAAAGGATGACTCAAAGATGTATAATATAAAAAAAATTGTGTGGCATTCTATCTTAAACAAACAAAATCTTGAACTATGTAATAATGTTTACATATATGTTTCATTTTTCCTCTCAAACATATATCCTTAGCACTGCTAAATAAGACGATAATATGCAATAATGATATTTTTGACGCATGTTGATAATCTTCTTTTGGAAAGATCATGGTGTCCATATGAACAAAAGTGATTTCGTTCACTCTTCTTTGGTTGAAAGAACTGCGAACGATAGTATTGTTCTCCCGCCTACCTCCGAGTCAATTTTCAAAAGTTAGCATATTTGATGAATTTTCAATATTTTTTATAGATAATTTTATGAATTTTCATAAAACATTACTTATTTGGGAAAACAAAGAGAGCTAACTCTAAAATTTTGGTAAAACTTGTGTTTTTCACTGTAGAAATCAATGGAAAACGGAAAATATTTTTAAAACATCTTCCCCCCCCCCCCCCCCCATGTCACAAAAATTCCTTTTTACAGGTAACATGGAATGGTATTTCACAAATTCATAAAAAAGCTTTTTGTGTGACACGGGGGGAACATATGTTTATTAACAAAAAACAATAAAAATACTATTTTTCCACCAATTTTAAAGCAATATACAACTGAAACATCATATTTTATTGAAAAATTTATGTTTTAATTATTTGCCTAAAACATAAAAAAGATATAAGGAACATTTAATCAAATCCAAGTGTATTTCAAAATACGATGATGATTGAAACTCCGATTTCAATGAAAAATATCGTCTACCCCCCTTTTTTCCAGAGCTGGAATTATGGATAATTTACTGTTTAGCGCTGGTATTAAGACGATTTATCAATTACCATTGAACTGTTCTTTGTATTAAACAAAGACTTTATGCTACTCATATTGAATTAAACGGTTCCAAAGTGTAGGCGGGAATCGAGAGTTAGCGTGCGTGTTTCTTTACTTAAGTTCTGAGAAAGACAACTTATGACAATGGATTGGTCAACAAACATCGAACGGATTCACTTAGATAAGAAAACCCATAATGAACTTGTTTCAGTCTTTTTAACTCGTTGTCAATGAAATATGTTCAATTCAATTCACATTTTTTTCTAAATGACAAAACCTCTACCTTTTTATAAATGTTTAACTACCTACTTTTAAGCTATCAAAAGATTAACCTGAGAAGTTTAAAAAAAAGACATCATAGAAATGCGGAAAGAAAGATATGAATGTGTTTAAGAACCCTCTTTGTTTCATACTTGGGATATTTTACTTGAAAAAGACGTTAATGGTAATCTTAAAACAAGAGGCCCATGGGCCACATCGCTCACCTGAGAAGCTTTGACCATTCTGTTCTTTATTCGATTTCCCCCTTGTAATGCATATTGTGACCCCACCTTACCCCACTGATCATAATTTTGACAACTTGGAATCTACACTACCTCAGGATGCTTCCATATATGTTTCAGCTTTTCTGGCCAAGTAGTTCGTGAAAAGAAGATCTTTAAAGATTTTTCTTATATATTTCTATGTAAAACTGTTGCCCCGCCCAACCCCCTAGGGTCATGATTTGAACAATTTAGAATCTACATTACCTCAGGAAGCTTCCACATACATTTCGGCTTTTCTAGCCCAGTCGTTCCTGAGAAGAAGATTTTTTAAAAAAAAATTCCTATATAATTCTATGTAAAACTTTGATTCCCCATTGTAGCCCCACCCAATCGGCGGGGATCATGATTTGAATAACTTAGAATCTACACTGTCCCAGGATGCTTCCACATAAGTTTCGGTTTTTCTAAAGATTGTTCCTATATATTTCTATGTAAAACTTTGATTCCTCATTGTGGCCCTGCCCAACCCCAGTGGGTCATGATTTAAACAATTTAGAATCTACACTACCTCAGGAAGTTTCAGCTTTTCTGTCCCAGTAGTTCTTGAGAAGAAGATTTTAAAAATTTTTAACGATCTACATTACCTCAGGATGCTTCCACATAAGTTTTAGGTTTTCTGGCCCAGTGGTTCTTGAGATTTTTTAATGACCCCATCCTATTTTTGTCTTTTCTTGATTATCTCCCCTTGTGAGGGGACTGGGCCCTTCATTTTAACAATTTAAATTCCCCTTCATCCAAGGATGTTTTGTACCAAGTTTGGTCAAAATTGGCTCAGTGGTTCTTGAGAAGTCGAAAATGTGAAAAGTTTACAGACGGACGGACATACAACGGACAAAATGTGATCAGAAAAGCTCACTTGAGCCTTCGGATCAGGTGAGCTAACAAAGCTATATGATAGACATGATGACTTCCCTTACTTATGCAGCAATATACCTTCATCACCTGCATACGGAGTACCGGTATATATATTGCAGTTGATTCGATACGCAAGAGCATGCTCTATGTATGAACAATTTCTAAAATGAAGTTAATTATTGACAAGCAAGTTGATGAAACAAGAATAACAACAGTCTCGTTTAAAGTCATAAATTCATAAGTCTTATGGTTGATACAATGACCTTGTCAGCAAATACAATTTATCATCGAGTCAAATGCTGACTGATGTTTTTCATACCAATTGTTAGTCCATTATTTATACACTGAATTGACGACTGATTTTCCCGTTATTTCCTGATCATGGCAAGGAGCACATGGCGGGTGTGACCGGTCAGCAGGGGATGCTCACTCCTCCATGGCACCTGATCCCACCTCTGATGTTTCAGAGAGCTTTCTTTGCTCTGTTCCTATTTTGTATTATTTAATGGACTTTGAGATTGAATACTGTTCATTATCTCCATATCCTTATTATATTAGAATCTTGTCGGGTTACGTAGGTAATTCAAATCTTTATTTGTAGGAATAAAATATTGTCTTTCTATCAGATCTAATTTCAATTGCATAATGATCTTTAAAATCTTCTTTAAATTATACAACTCTTTATACATCTTCAAGAAGAATAGCATCATACTCTTTTTATTATGACTTTTTTCCAATAATAAAAAAATCAAATTAATCTTCTACACTGATCTACATTATATATACAACATGTTCTAATATGACATCAGGCGAGGTATCAGATCTCAACATGTGAAAAGTAAGGATTAGCAACTTACTAATGGATCTTTTAATCTTCCCCCGAAAAATCGAGGGAAATCACTTTCAATCCAGTATTTATCTTCACAATTATAGGAAAGATTCACTAACACACTGTTCAAGAAATGAATTGAGAAATTTGTGCCATTTGATCATTTATCAAATAAAAGAACATTTGGCATTACTAATCAATATAAAACATATAGCTACATGTACATTGTGTTTACATTTTTAATATGAGTTACGGCTTTGCTGAAATGAAAGAAGACCTGATAATAGTCTCCCTTACATGATTTGACTGGTCTTTCTCAAGTGCCTTCTTCAAGATTTTCGTTTGACTCTTCTTCCTTTCCAAATTTCCATTTGAAGGGTTTGTTTTCAGTTCAAGATCATGCTCATGCTGAAAATACTGATGATGATCCTGACAGAAATGATGCTGCTGCTTCTGATGATGGAAATGATGATGAGGAGGAGGATGGAAATGTTGATGATGAAGATGAAAACGCAAATGCTTCTATTGATGATGAGTAAGAGGATGGAAATGTTGATGATGATGATGATGAGGATTGAAATCTTGATGATGAGGATGAATATGCTGTTGATGATGAGGATGGAAATGTTAGTGATGATGATGAAGAGGATGAAGATGGAAATGCTGTTGATGGTGATGAGGAGGAGGAGGAGGATGGAAATGTAGCTGATGATGAGGATGAAAATGTTGATGATGATGAGGATGGAAATGTTGATGATGCTGAGGATGGAAATGTTGATGATGATGATACTGAGGATGGATATGCTGCTGATATTGCTGATGATAACCTGGTAGCATACTTTGTCTGGTAACTTCCTGCTGAGTTACTAGGGATCTTTGGAATTTTTTTATACCTACAATGTACAAGTTAAACCTGTGTTGAATTTCCTATTTTGGTACATAATATCTATATTTTTTTTGGAATTATAATACTATATTACAACAGTCCCTGAAAAGTTCTACTTTCCCAACTGAACGGTGAACGAATGCTGAACGAACGATGAACGAACGGTGAACGAACGGTGGATGAACGATGTGCGAACGCTGAACGCAACTTGGTCAACGATGTGTGAACGGTGAATGGTGAGTGAACGCAGAACGCGAATGGGGCGCGAACGCGAGCGCAAAGTGAACGGTGAACGAAATGGTGAACGCAAGATGATCGATTTATTCGGAATGCCTCCGATCTTTTCCTTGCATTGAGATAATTCTAATTTTATGTGCATAAATATAAATAAACAATAGATAAATAAATAAACAAGAGGCCCAAGGGCCTTGAATCGCTCTTCTGATAAATTATACAACCTATCACTTGTATTTGAAGCCTCTAACCCTAAGTATTCGAACCCAGGTTGCATCACCTGACAAAGTTTGATGATTCTTAGCCAATTAGGACTAATTTTTAGTCTTCATTCTTGGAAAACACAAAATGCATCAACTGACAGAGTTTTATAATTCTAAGCCGATAAATACCTAAGATACTTAAATATAGCCATAAAATGTCACCGTGACCTACTTTTTGGTCAACATTCTCTGAAAAACCCAAGATGCATCAACTGACAAAGTTTGATGATTCTAAGCCATTAAGTAGCGGAAAAACCAGGTACTTAAATATAGCCATAAAATGTAGGTCATCGTGACCTACATTTTGGTTGACATTTTTAGAGTCCCAAGATGCATCTGCTGACCAAGTTTGATAATTCTAAGCCAATAAATACCTGGGATATTCAAAAGTAGGTCACCAGGACCTACTTTTTGGACGAAATTCTCCGAAAACCCAAGATGCATCAACTGACAAAGTATGATGATTCTAAACCAATAAGTACTAGAGATACATAAATATAGCCATAAAATGTCAAAAGTAGGTCACTTTGACCTAATTTTTGGTCATCACTCTCCAAAACCCAAGATGCATCAACTGACAAAGTTTGATGATTCTAAGCCAATAAGTACCAGAGATACTTAAATATACCTATAAAATGTCAAAAATAGGTCACTGTGACCTCCTTTTTGGTCATCACTCTCCAAAAACCCATGATGCATCAACTGACAAAGTTTGATGATTCTAAGCCAATAAGTACCAGAGATACTTAAATATAGCCGTAAAATGTCGAAAGTAGGTCACTGTGACCTAATTTTTGGTCATCACTCTCCGAAAACCCAAGATGCATCAACTCACAAAGTTTGATGATTCTAAGCCAATAAATACCTAAGATACTTAATTATAGCCATAAAATGTCAAAAGTAGGTCACTGTGACCTACATTTTGGTCGACATTTTTCAGAGTCCTAAGATGCATTGCCTGACCAAGTTTGATGATCGTAGGTTTGAAGGTAATCAAAATATGCCTTTTAAACAATTTGAAAACACAAATGCCTCTTAAATTCTAAAAGTAGGTCACAGTGACCTACTTTTGCTTAAATATGTTTTTACGTCCCAAAATGCAGCAACTTACAAAATTTGATGATTCTATCCCTTTCAGTGCCTGAAATAATGAGATTAAATGTTTTAAAAAGGATAGGTCATAAAGTTCAAAAAGTAGGTCATGGTGACCTACTTTTAAGTTTACGTTGTTCAAGGGCCCAAGATGCATCAACTGACTAAGTTTGATGATCATAGGCCTTAAAGTGTCCAAAATATGCCTTCAAATCAATTTGAAAACAAATACCCGCAAATTTAAAAAAGAAGTCTCTGTCGAGACTGAAGCTCTACTGGTTTGTACTTATAGCAAAGGAAGAGAAAAGTACTAAAGCAATTGGGAATTGAAACTTTACAACAGCAATAAATAGAACAATGATCCTTGATAAAGTCTCTTTATGTTCTTAGTGTAGTCTACTTGTGTGCCAAGTTATATTGAAATCAGACCAAAACTGTAGGAGGAGTAGCATTTTGAAACCATTTTACAGAAATTTCTATTTTTAGTAACCACGACAACAACGTTCAAGGAAATCAAAATCCGATAAATCTAATTATGTATCTTGGTGCAGTCTACTTGTGTGCCAAGTTATATTGAAATCAAACCAAAACTGTAGGAGGAGTAGCATTTTGAAACCATTTTAATGAAATTTCTATTTTTAGTAACCATGACAACACCGTTCATGGAAATTAACAAGAGGCCCATGGGCCTTATAGGTCACCTGAGCATTATGCAACAACTTTCCAGTGATTGAATTTGATTCATGTTTTAAGCCAGATGCTATGGCCTTCATAATTTTGAAAGAGGCACCATTGATCATCATGACAATACACTTAGCAGTTGCTTAGTTTGTTTACTTAATACCCATATGCAGGGTAAGGGAACAAAAAATGCATTTCAACTAATCAGTAATATTCAGCAATAATCAGCAGTGCCCGTACCACACATGAACCCCTGACCCTTAGGCCTTGATATCTGATTAATACCAAGGAGCAGATTTCAAACCATTCATTCATTTTCAGTATATAAGTACAGCCCCCCCCCCCCTTCTATGATACCCCTGACCCTATAGGGCCTTGAAATTCACAATTCTGGAAGATATGGGCCCTTGTCCAGCATAACTATATAGGTAGTTCATCTGCTTAATATCCTGGAGCAGAGAAGAAAATTATCAAAGATTTAATGTATTTTCAATAGAGCCCCGTCCTAACACCAGTACCCCTGACCCTGGGGCCATAAAATTCAAAATTTTGATAGAGGCACTCTTGCTCATCATAACTATGCACTTAGTTAGTTTATTTAATACCCAGGAGCAGAAAAGAAGATTTTCAAAGATTTAATGTATTTTCACTATATAATCAATAGAGCCCCGCCCTAACACCAGAACCCCTGACCCTGGGGCCAAACAAATTCACAATTTTGGTAGAGGCACTCTTGCTCATCATAACTATGCACTTAGATAGTTTATTTAATACCCAGGAGCAGAGAAGAAGATTTTCAGAGAATTCATGTATTTTCACTATATAATCTATAGAGCCCCACCCTAACACTAGAACCCCTGACCCTGGGGCCATAAAATTCACAATTTTGGTAGAGGCACTCTTGCTCATCATAACTATGCACTTAGTTAGTTTATTTAATACCCAGAAGCAGAGAAGAAGATTTTCAGAGAATTCATGTATTTTCACTATATAATCAATAGAGCCCCGCCCTAACACTAGAACCCCTGACCCTGGGGCCATAAAATTCACAATTTTGGTAGAGGCACTCTTGCTCATCATAACTATGCACTTAGTTAGTTTATTTAATACCCAGAAGCAGAGAAGAAGATTTTCAGAGAATTCATGTATTTTCACTATATAATCTATAGAGCCCCGCCCTAACACTAGAACCCCTGACCCTGGGGCCATAAAATTCACAATTTTGGTAGAGGCACTCTTGCTCATCATAACTATGTACTTAGTTGGTTTATTTAATACCCAGAAGCAGAGAAGAAGATTTTCAAAGAACAAATGCATTTTCACTATATAATCAATAGAGCCCTGCCCTAACACCAGAACCCCTGACCCTGGGGCCATAAAATTCACAATTTACGGAGAGGCACTCTTGCTCATCATAACTATGCACTTAGTTAGTTTATTTAATACCCAGGAGCAGAGAAGAAGATTTTCAAAGAATTCATGTATTTTCACTATATAATCAATAGAGCCCCGCCCTAACCCAGAACCCCTGACCCTGGGGCCATAAAATTCACAATTTTGGTAGAGGCACTCTTGCTCATCATAACTATGCACTTAGTTAGTTTATTTAATACCCAGAAGCAGAGAAGAAGATTTTCAAAGAATTCATGTATTTTCACTATATAATCAATAGAGCCCCGCCCTAACACCAGAACCCCTGACCCTGGGGCCATAAAATTCATAATTTTGGTAGTGGCACTCTTGCTCATCATAACTATGTGCTTAGTTGGTTTATTTAATACCCAGGAGCAGAGAAGAAGATTTTCAAAGAAATAATGCATTTTCACTACCTACTTATTTAGCCCGCCCTAGCACTAGAACCCCTGACCCCAGGGCCATGAATTTCACAATTTTGGTAGAGGACTCATTGCTGATTACAATCATGCAAACAGTTTGACTGCTTGATGTCCAGGTGTAAAGAAGAAGATTTTTAAAGATTGCATTAATTTTAGTGGTTTTGGCCCCACCCCTCAGGCCCCAGGGGGGCAGGGATCATGAAATTCACAATTTTTGTTCCCCTTCACCCATAGATGCTTTAGGCCAAATTTGGTTGAAATTGGTTCAGTGGTTGCAGAGAAGAAGCTGAAAATGTTCAAATGTTAACGCACAACGCACGACGCACGACGACGGACGAAAACAGATAGCAATAGGTCACCTGAGTTTACTCAGGTGACCTAAAAACCGATACACAGAATTTTGTATCTTAGTGTAATCTACTTGTGTGCCAAGTTATATTGAAATCAGACCAAAACTGTAGGAGGAGTAGCATTTTGAAAGAAATTTCACAGAAATTTCTATTTTTAGTTACCACGGCAACACCGTTCATCGAAATTAAAAATATAAATAATTATGTATCTTAGTGTAGTCTACTTGTGTGCCAAGTTATATTGAAATCAGACCAAAACTGTAGGAGAAGGAGCATTTTGAAAGAATTTCACAGAAATTTTTATTTTTAGTAACCACGGCAACACTGTTTAACGAAATCAAAAACCGATACACAGAATTATGTATCTTAGTGCAGTCTACTTGTGTGCCAAGTTATATTGAAATCAGACCAAAACTGTAGGAGGAGTAGCATTTTGAAACAATTTTACAGAAATTTCTATTTTTAGTAACCACAACAACACCGTTTATCGAAATCAAAAATCGATATAAATAATTATGTATTTTAGTGTAGTCTACTTGTGTGCCAAGTTATATTGAAATCAGACCAAAACTGTAGGAGAAGTAGCATTTTGAAAGAATTTCACAGAAATTTTTATTTTTAGTAACCACGGCAACACTGTTTAACGAAATCAAAAACCGATACACAGAATTATGTATCTTAGTGCAGTCTACATGTGTGCCAAGTTATTCTGAAATCAGACCAAAACTGTAGGAGGAGTAGCATTTTGAAACAATTTTACAGAAATTTCTATTTTTAGTAACCACGACAACACCGTTTATCGAAATCAAAAATCGATACACAGAATTATGTATCTTAGTGTAGTCTACTTGTGTGCCAAGTTATTCTGAAATCAGACCAAAACTGTAGGAGAAGTAGGAGCATTTTGAAAGAATTTCACAGCAATTTCTATTTTTAGTAACCACGGCAACACCGTTTATCGAAATCAAAAACCGATACACAGAATTATGTATCTTAGTGTAGTCTACTTGTGTGTCAAATTATATTGAAATCAGACCAAAACTGTAGGAGAAGTAGCATTTTGAAAGAATTTCACAGAAATTTCTATTTTTAGTTACCACGGCAACACCGTTTATCGAAATCAAAAACCAATACACAGAATTATGTATCTTAGTATAATCTACTTGTTTGCCAAGTTATATTGAAATCAGAGCAAAACTGTAGGAGGAGTAGCATTTTGAAAAATTGTTTACAGACAGACAGACGGACAGACAGACAGACAGACGGACAGACAGACGGACGGACGAAATCGCATTACTATCGCATAAGCTCTTCTGGTCTCTGACCAGTAAATTTAAAAAAGTAGGTCATCGTGACCTACTTTTGAGTAAACATGATGTGAAGTCCTAAGATGCATCAACTTACAAGATTTGATGATTCTAGTCCTTATAGTAAGCAAAATATAGACATTTTCATTAATTGTAAATTTAGGTCAACTTTAAAGTGACCTTGAGACCACGCCCTTTGCCCCAGGGTCATGCCTTGAACAATTTTTAATCTTCAACTTATCCTGATCCTTGTATGTAAGTTTGGTGAAAATCTGCCTGGTGGTTCTGGAGAAGAAGATTTTTTAGCAACCAGTACTTTTGGTTTTGTTTTCCTGATTATCTCCCCTTGTTTTAGGGTCCCAACCCTTATTTTAGTATAAATGGTAGCCTTTGGGCCAAGGATACCCTGTGACAAATTTGACACTGATTGGCCAAGGGGTTCTTGAGTAATGGCCCATATTCTAAAAAGTTAACGCACACTGCACACCGCACGACGCACACCGCACAAATGGCCATAGCATTAGCTCTTTGAGCCTTTGGCTCAGAAGAGCTAATAAATGGAAAAGTAAATAAATAATAAAAACATTTTGTTCTGTACATATATGTACGTATGTTTTTAATCGATATCTTTATAACACGATTTAAATAGCCGCAAAACATGTGCATTTGTTTCCGAACGCATGTACATTAAATAAAAAATCATAAAAATATGCCATTCTTTTCACTAATAAAATGCTGTGGACTTCTAAAGATAAAACTACTACTGTAACATTGTACTTGTATAATAAATTAATTACATTGGGCCGGAATTAAAAATATCTTTGTTTCCCCAAACCCGCCCCAAATTCTCAAGTTGAGTCGGTAGGTAGGTAAACAATTTTCTTTTTGTGACAGCAGCTCAGCTTTGAAAATATATTTTAAAATTTAATGGAAATTTACCGTTCTAAATAAGAAAAGTACGAAAGAAAGCGATTTGTGAACAAAATGCTAAGAACATATGTATCAAACATAGGCCGTTTAAAAGCAAATTCCTGATAAACTGTTATTCAATTGAACTTGTGAAATATCTCAAGCCAGGGAACATTTCTATAAATCGAATTTAAAAGATAAGATTCTCAAATACGCAAAGATCGAACATCTGAATATATATGTTCATACCTTCAATCAGCCTCCAGTGCTTATGGACAATAAATAAGCTTTCTTGGGGGGCATGAGATTTCCAGTGGTTCTAGAGCATTTAATTAAGAAGTATGTGGCTAATTTGAAGTCGCGGGTTCAAATCCCAAAAGAGGAACGTTTAAAACGGTCCCCCGAAAGGGCCTATAAAAACTTATGTTCTGTGTCGCAAAATATGTTGGTTCAAAAAAAAGGGCTGAGTACGTCTGGAGCATTAGGAAAATGTTCAAATGTCGTCCCAACAAATCTCGAAGGAATTTAAAGCAAAGAAACAACCAATATTCAATGGCCTTATTAAAGAAAAATACACTGGACGTCTCAGGAAGCTGAATCATGATTTCAAAATTATTTGGAAAGAGTATGTAAACAATAATTAATTAAACCAAGCGCAATATACAATTGGTCAATATGCTATATTCAATGTCATAGTCACCAAGTTAAACCCATAAATAAAGGCATGAAGAAAGGACATCTACTACTATTTATCAGGAAAAATATGCAGACATATTTACAACAACTCCTAATATAAATTCTATAATGGCATATAGTAAACATACGAGTATAGCTGAACCTCAAATTAAATAAAATTCAGTGAAATTGAATGATGTGTTCACTAGGTGGGCCCCTCACCATTGTTTTATGAAGACCTGATATTTTTTAATCACATTTGGTCGCCATTTTTTAACAAGTGCTTGAAAATCACAGTAGAATAATGTCAGTTTCTGATAAAAACTGATTTTCATGAAATTATTTTTTATGAAACTTGGTTAACAATAAAGAAAATAATTGAATCATGTTATTAAAAAAATCTTTCCAGTCGGCGTGATTTAATTATGTCGGTCGCGTTAGGGAAAACAAAGGTATATTTTATTTTGGCCTTGTACGCGGTTGAAACAACCATACACGTATTTCCAGAGCTGCCAACATTCGGAAATGAAAAATAGTAAGGCATGGTTCGGGGACCGCCTAAGCCCCCTGCCGCTGAAGATGTTTTGTAAATGGACATGCAATCAGAGCAATTTGAGGAACTTTTTCATTTTGTTTACTTAAAAACATTGACATGAATGCGATCGGCCATATAAAACCGAAACGACGATACAAGCAAGCGATGTATGGATTATGAATATTTGATTATAATAGTAGAAACTATAGGCGACCAGTTATGAAAATCCAAAATTATAAACTTTGACTGAGAAAAACCAAAATCGGAAGAATATAGAGATATATCGTAAGGCGTATTTTGGATGCTCATTTCGTAAGACTTACGCCAAATTCGTAAGGGTTGGCAGCTCTGTATTTCCGTGCCAAAGCAATTCTGAGTAAAAAAAGGAATTATTTTTTAAATTCACAATTATCTGTTGATGTTGACTGTTATCGTACTGCATAAAAACTCGGATTACTAAAATTCTGATGCAAAATATTCTATATTTATGTTTTTTTTATATTCTTTTATGACTATTATTTGAGCCAACTTCTTCATGTATCTGTAGACATTTCCTGGCCGTGATTATACTCGGACAAGATGATGGAAAGAGGCATTGTAACAGATTAAATTTTCGAAACTAAATAAGTAATGTGCTTTCATTGATTTATTGAACAGAGAAATGTAAGAGAGAGTAGGAGGGAAAGATAACCCCCTCGGTTCTCATATATCTGTCGTATCAAATAAAATTCTTCATTTTTTTTTTTTTAATTTTTTGTACTAAATGTTCCAAGCAGTAAAGGAAATGGAAAGAAACATTAAAATTATTTGTAACTGATTAAATTTTCAAAACTAAATAAGTTATGAGTTGTCATAGTTTTTATTGAACAGAGAAATGTACGAGCGAGAGAGAGAGAGAGAGAGAGAGAGAGAGAGAGAGAGAGAGAGCGAGAGAGAGAGAGAGAGAGAGAGGTAATCTTTTTTTGATTTCCATCATCAAGTAAACACAGTTCACAGGGGTTCCCTGTTAATTCTAGCTATTCCCACTTTTTGAAAATCAGGTAGAAAAAGGCAAGATTTCATGTGGGAGTAGGTGGAATTTTTGTGTAAACAAATAATTAGCTGAATAAACATGTCATTACTGTGAAAACAGTAATTATTTAACCACTGTTAGACTATGGGACAGGTAAATTTGCTATTTCAAATTAAACCAGAAGTCTCTGTCGAGACTGTAGCTCTACTGGTTTGTACTTATCAAGAACCATTTCACTATTCTATGTATCTTAGTGTAGTCTACTTGTGTGCCAAGTTATATTGAAATCAGACCAAAACTGTAGAAGGAATTTCCCAGAAAATTCTATTTTTTGTAACAATGGCCACATTGTTCATCGAAATTAAAAACCGATGCACTATTCCATGTATCTAAGTGTAGTCTACTTGTGTGTCAAGTTTTATTAAAATCAGACCAAAACTGTAGAAGGAGTAGCGTTTTGAAGGAATTTCACAGAAAATTCTATTTTTAGTAACCATGACAACACCGTTCATCGAAATTTAAAACCAATGCACTATTCTATGTATCTTAGTGTAGTCTACTTGTGTGCCAAGTTATATTGAAATCAGACCAAAACTGTAAAAGGAGTAGCGTTTTAAAGGAATTTCACAGAAAATACTATTTTTAGTAACCATGGCAACCCCGCTCATCGAAATTAAAAACCGATGCACTATTCTATGTATCTTAGTGTAGTCTACTTGTGTGCCAAGTTATATGAAAATCAGACCAAAACTGTAGGAGGAGTAGCGTTTTGAAGGAATTTCACAGAAAATTCTATTTTTAATAACCATGGCAACACAGTTCATCGAAATTTAAAACCGATGCACTATTCTATGTATCTTAGTGTAGTCTACTTGTGTGCCAAGTTATATTGAAATCAGACTAAAACTGTAGGAGGAGTAGCATTTTGAAGGAATTTCACAGAAAATTCTATTTTTAGTAACAATGGCAACACCGTTCATCGAAATTAAAAAACGATGCACTATTCTATGTATCTTAGTGTAGTCTACTTGTGTGCCAAGTTATATTGAAATCAGACTAAAACTGTAGGAGGAGTAGCGTTTTGAAGGAATTTCACAGAAAATTCTATTTTTAGTAACCATGGCAACACCGTTCATCGAAATTAAAAAACGATGCACTATTCTATGTATCTTAGTGTAGTCTACTTGTGTGCCAAGTTATATTGAAATCAGACCAAAACTGTAGGAGGAGTAGCGTTTTGAAGGAATTTCACAGAAAATTCTATTTTTAGTAACCATGGCAACACCGTTCATCGAAACTAAAAACCGATGCACTATTCTATGTATCTTAGTGTAGTCTACTTGTGTGCCAAGTTATATTGAAATCAGACCAAAACTGTAGGAGGAGTAGCGTTTTGAAGGAATTTCACAGAAAATTCTATTTTAAGTAACCATGGCAACACCGTTCATCGAAATTAAAAACCGATGCACTATTCTATGTATCTTAGTGTAGTCTACTTGTGTGCCAAGTTATATTGAAATCAGACCAAAACTGTAAAAGGAGTAGCGTTTTGAAAAATTATTTACAGACAGACGGACAGACAGACGGACGGACGCCGGACGCATTACTATCGCATAAGCTCTTCTGGTCTCTGACCAGTAGAGCTAAAAATCAGACTTTTTACTTATATTTCAATGAGAAATTAGACTTTCTCAAATAAAAATAGCAGATAAATTATTTATTTTTATTCAATATTGTTATTTGCAAGTGGGAATAGCTGGAATAGAGATTTTTAAAAAGTGGGAATAGCTAGAAGACACCTTCACGGAAAGTCCGTGCTAGTAGCGTGCCGGAAGGTCCGTGCTAGTAGCGTGCTTGACCTGTCAATCAAAATCATTCGACACAGTGGAGGTGTGAAAATCGCGTTTCATCGGACATGCCGAAGGCAGAGAGTCACTCAGTATTCCAATATGTTTTAATATTTTTCCTATCATTTCTCAATTTGATTTTTGCAGAAAAAATAAATAAATTATTGGAATATATATAAATCGTGGAAATACTAAAGTTTTAATTGAATTTGAAACATATTCTCTGCCAATTTAAAATACTACTGTCGGCACAAGTTTATTCTAAAATACTTTTGTTTAATGACTGTTTAATGTTGGTTTTAAGACAGATTTTTTGTGTTTTAACACAAATTAAATATTAATTAAAATATACTGAAAAAAGTCAATAAGAATTTTATTTCGGGAGAAAAAACAGGGGGGATCTTAATTATACTGAATTGCAAACATATATTTAAACATATGTTAGGTACAGTAAAGGAATTCGAAGGAGTTTTCCTTCTCTAATAATAGACTATTTTAAACAACTGGTCTTTTCTAAAATTTTAAAACCACACCATCAATTTAATTTTCCTTCTCTAATAATAGACTATTTTAAACAGTTGGTATTTTCTAAAATTTTAAACCACACCATCAATTTAATTAACTGAATATTTGCAGTACCATTCATAATTCTCAAACCTACATGTAGCTATCTTCGGAGTTCCGAATGAAAATGAAGACTGAACGATAAGTGAACGGTGAACACAAGATGAACGGAAAGTAAACGGAACGAAGAGCGAACGGTGAACGTTTTGTGAACGGTGAACGCGAGCGCATGGTGAACGGTGAACGCAATAAAGTGAACGAAGAGCGAACAGTGAACGCACGCTGAACGAACGGTGAGCGAACGGGAAAATGGGAAAGTAGAACGTTTCAGGGACTGTATATTCAAGATATATGGCCAAATATCTAGGTTGAAAAGTGCCGAAACTCCCCGAAATGAGAATTTACTGGTAATATGCACATTTAAACATTGTTTCCTAAATTTTTGACTAAATTCTGTGCAGCAGTGTATGAGGAGTTGCTCTGACAATAAAAACAGGACTGGTGGAGTGACTGACAGAAATATTTCACTGATTTTACTAAAAGTGACTATCTTTTGTGATTTTTCTGATTAACTGAGAGTATGTTTTCTGATTAAGGACATACGCAACGTACCTTACCCACTGATAACTGTTCTAGATATTCTTAATTTAAGATTATAGTGCCATCGTATAGTCATAGACAAAAATTCAGCATGCATTACCAGGGTTTTTATGAAGATATCAAATTATGAAAATTTTTTGCATTATTCAAAGTTTTAAAAATATACAAAAATTACAAAACATTAATTCCTAAATTTTTCCCCGTCAAATTTGTTTTAGAAGAGGAGTATAAATCCAAATATAGACATTAAAAGTTTTGCATACAGGCCTTTCATTAAGTGGAACACTTAAACTCAAGGGAAGAACCCAATAATGTACAAACTACGTTGCGTATGACCTTAACTGTACTTTGTTGATTTCCCAGACTAGCTTATTTACTTCTTTTTTATGATTTCACTGACTCTGACATTATTTTATGATTTCCTAGATAAACGGACCCTTTCTTAAGTGATTT
Source organism: Saccostrea cuccullata (assembly GCF_032062105.1). Classification (NCBI taxonomy): domain Eukaryota; kingdom Metazoa; phylum Mollusca; class Bivalvia; order Ostreida; family Ostreidae; genus Saccostrea; species Saccostrea cuccullata. Next base: position 45,416 of record NW_026921491.1, on the reverse strand, counting down.
CCCCAAGTGTCTTTCTTTAGCGAGTTGAGTAAGTACTGTAGATCACTAAATTTTCGCGACACCTTATTTTCGCGAGATTGTCATCGACTCTTGATTAGGGAGACAAAATTTTCGAGAGTTGTGGTTATTGCTTTATATATTCTTAAGGAATACTATTATATGCGAGAATTAAATTTTCGCGAGCACATTGTCTCGCGTAATTACGCGAAAATAAAGTTCTCGCGAATAAAAAGGGATTTACAGTACTTTCTTTGTGATTTCTCAGATCGATTGAGTTACTTTGTGATTTCCCCTTGGCATGCTAAGATCCCTCCTCTGGTAAAAAGAGTAGTCTTTTTGAGGGCCACAAAAAATATAAATCCAAAACTTTTCAATGTGATACAGTAATCTTTTCAAGGTCATGTATTTAAATTTAACTAGAACTGTCCAAGAGGGACGAATACCCCCCGCTGGGTTTTTCAGAGAAGGTGCCAATTTAAAATTACTTTATGGATCTAGAGGTGTTTACTATTTACTTACAAAAATTTGCTGTGAAATATAATCCATTGTAACATTTTTTTTTATTTCATCTGCAATAAAGAAATATATTGCAATTATGTATCATGACACTCTGCAAACTGATTGTTTTAAAAAAAAATCAAAATGATTATACAAAATCAAATTAATCTTTATATCTCAAATTCATTTTGAAAATAAAGAGCTGGTCATCCAGTAATGAAGTGCTTTGACAGACAATAAATTACAATTAGGAGAATAAGAGAAGAGAGATCTTTAATTCTTGTGCCTTATTCCCTGGAGATTAGATAACACACACACTTGATAAGAGATATGCCTTAACAACTTCAAACACCAAACTCATTAATTTATCTTTAACTGGATGCATGTCCAGTCATTATTCCCAAGAGACAAATGAATTCACATTATCTTCTGTGTAATGTAAATTTCAACACTTGATGATGTTTCCTTTTTTAGTTGGAAGTTTAGTTAGCAGCTGTTTAAATATTATATTAAATAAACCGATAGAAGTATTTAATACTATGACAGTTGTAATTAATTAATAAATAATTGTCATTTCGTATTTACTTATTTTTCCACATGTTTAAAAACGAAATGCCGATTTCATGAATGACTGTTTAAAGCCATATATGGCGTATGTACAATGAAAATTATTTTACTAATATTATGAAAACTCATTATTTGTATCATTACTTTATATAAAGATAGAACTTTTTTGTAAATTATAAAATCTGAAGTCAATTGCGTTATAAAGATATCAAAATTTAATTTGGATTCTCGGAATTTTCTCCGATACGGAAGAAAATACAAAAGATTCAAATGACACATTACAGAGAAGATGAAATCGTATTTTTAGATAAAATGAGATGTTCTCTATGTTCAGAATTGTATGAAAAGTTTTAATTTAAATGTATTAAATATATTTCTTTACTTAATTTTGTATTTTTCAAAAAAAAAAAAAAAATAATCAGTTACGCCATATATGGCTTTAATAAAACACAAATTGAATTTTGATAATTATTATATATCAGTCTTTCATAGCAATTTAATATTTTATGAGTATAATGTAATAAATTAAAAAAAAAAATGAAATCAAAAATTCGATTTTTTACTGCAGGAATGTGAACTCATTGATTTCAAATAATATTGATTATATTCTGTTTGATTTCCGTAGGCGGATTATTTATCTTGATTTTGATTTAATAATAAAATTTGCCGATATACTCTACTAACAATTATTGATAATTTTTTAAAGATTTTTTTTTATCTTACGTAAGCATTATCTAAAGGAGGAAAACCGGTAAATGGGCGGGGGTGGGTGGGGGGTAAATGTTATGTCTTAATCTATTTCTATTCTCTTTCTCTTTTTACATGAAGCTTGTCAAATAACATCAGTATACCCATCATACTGTAAAATCTTTCATTTTAAAACCCGACCAGAGGTATGTAAATAATAGATGTCATGTGTACATTAATTAATAGGCCGTAGGACTTTGAGGCATTTGACTTTACATTGTATTCAATGTACCGGTAGATCGATTTTTACACTGGCATTCAGCTATATTACGAAAAAATGAAATATCTGGGATGAAATAAAAACTTCTCTATTTATAAAACAAATAATTATTCATGATTTACTTCTAAGCCCTTCTTACATGATATTCATGAAAAAGACTTCAAAATCAGTTCTGTTTATTTTACCGTTTACGACTAGAAATTCAGATTTACACATAAAAAAAAGAAATCCGCTGACATATAAACTGTACCCATAAATATTTACAGACCCATTTTATTTAGAAAAAAATAATAAAACCCAGTTGTAGTTTTCAGGTGTCATCAAGCCGTGAACTCAACATGTACATATATCAAAACAGGTTTTCAGTTGCCATGCACTCGGGGTCCGTGATCGCTTTGTAAAAGACCTTGATCACAGTTGAAAGTCGGAAAGAAGATTCCAATACATTTTTAAGGGGTGTTAATCTGCGCACACATTTAACAAAAGATTTAAAAGAAAAATAAAATTAAGCATTTATTTAACCTAACATTAGATTAAAAGTTACAAAAAAAATGAAAGACTGTACTAATAATTTGATTTACCCCCCCCCCCCTTTCTAAACATGTGGCCGTCAGTGCATGTAAATTAATAAACAAATTATAAATCCATTTATTTGAAAATAATGAGCAACGAGTATTATGTACTAAAAAGTATTAAATGACACATCATTTCAATCTTTCTTTCATGTACAGTAAAACTCATTTAGTACGAACACGGATATAGCGAATTTATGGATATAGCGAAGTCATTTTGAATCCCAAACTATATAAATTTAATGAATTTCTTATACGGTTATAACAAATTACGGATATAGCGAAGTGATTTCATAGGTCCAAGCGACTTCGTTATAACCGAGTTTTACTGTACTTCAAATGTAAAGACAAGAGCGGAGCCCTGATACATTTTTGCTTTAAAGCCATATATGGCGTAACTGATCAAAAAATATATTTTTAAAAATACAAAATTAAGTAAAGAAATATAGTTAATACATCTAAATTAAAGCTTTTCATACAATTCTGAACACGGAGAACACCTCGTTTCACCAAATAATACAATTATATCTTCTCTATAATGTGTTGTTTAAATCTTTTGTATTTTCTTCCGAGCCAGAGAAAATTCTGAGAATCCAAATTAAATTGTGATATCTTTATAACGCAAATGACTTAGATTTTGTAATTTACGAAAAAGTTCTATCTTTATATAAAGTAATCATACAAATAATAAGTTCTTATAATTTTAGTCTAATAATTTTCATTGTACATACGCCATATACATGATATATGGCTTTAAATAAAAAAAAATAATGATACCAGTACTTCTTTCTTTCTTTGAAAAAAAATACTTAAGAAGCCATTATCGCCTTGATAGTAAATTGAATATTTCAATGTCCTTAAAATTGTTGTACAGAATTGATAAATTTTAACACATTTTCTTTAAAAGGAAAAGAAAAAACAAATAAATATTATACATGTACATTACCGTGTAATTTCATTTTGATGTTCCATTTTTTAAAACTCCTTTTTATTACTCCTAAAATATCACAAGCATATCTAATTCAATAATCAAATACTAATACAATTTGACATCCTGACCCATCAATAGCCATATTTAAAATGAAATGACTTCCGAATGAACCTTACACGATTCTCGCACGAAAATCACATTTCTCACACGGTTCTTACAAGAAAGTCGCACGTTTCTCACATGTTTCTCGCACGCTCGCTACACGGTTTGCACGAAACGCTTTGGAGCTTACACGAAACGCTGCATGGTTTAAACGAAACGCTACACAGTTTGCACGAAACGCTGCACGGTTTGCACGAAACGCTACACGGTTTGCACGAAACGGAAAGCGCACGAAAGTTACACACTTTTTTGGGGTAGTAGCACGTCTCAGGGTCTGTACATTTAAGTTTTAAAATTTGATCATTTTTTATATCTTTATACTGAGCTCTTCTTTTAAAGAAGACAGAAATAGTCTGAAAATGGCCGCTACCCCCCCCCCCCCCCCAGCCTCGTTAAGTGTCTTTTTGAGTGATATCTCCGAGTAACTGAGTAACTTACTTCAGTGCTGATACTGACTCACTGCAGATCTCTGACGAATTGTTCTTCAGTTTATTGGCAGCCTTAATCCTCATTCTTTCTTCCGCCCGCTTCCGTTTATAGGCGGCCCTAGTCTTCTTTCCTGTCTCCGCCCTATTAGCTTTAACGGCCCTATTGTGCTCTTCCCATTCTTCTGCAGACTTTTTATTCCATTCCTATTAAAATCAATTGAGTATAATAAATCCTTATAATAAAGCCAACATGCTTAATAATGAATGGATGCTTACAACAAAGTGATTTTTATTCCTTCAGGTTTTGAAACATGCCGTTAAAAAAGGACGGGGAATGGGAAAAGTATTATAGTATTGATTATCAGTGATAATCGGACTGGCTTAATCAATCAATAATCTTTTTTACTTAAATGAAACTAGAGGTACTGAGCAATGAGCTCACTAAATAGTACCCCCGCTTTCCATAGTGTCCATGTGTTGCTATTGCTTTACGGTAAAGTGTAAAGAGGAATAACTCTGTCATATCAAATTTTATCCATAAGCTTCTATATATTAAACTTCATAGGATATAACTAGAGGTACTGTGAGCAATGAGCTCACTAAATGATACCCTCCGCCTCCCATATGATTATAATGGCAAAGTCCATGTTTTGTGGTGGCCGGGAAACCCAAAATATTTGTCGGATCAAAAAATAAAATAGGAGGTGCACAATGGCAATAAGTAATAAAGATTCTGTGAAAGTTTCATTAAATTTCACTCAGTGGTTTAAGAGGAGTTGAGGATAAGAGATGGGTACCCCAAAGCGTAACAGACGGACGGACGGACGTACAGACAGACGGACGGACGGACGGAATTAACGATTACTATATACCCTCCCGCTTTTCAAGCGGGGGGTATAAATATAGAATATGATGGCAATGTAACGTTTTGCTATGGGAAACCTAAAATAAGTGTCGAATAAAAAAGTAAAATAGGAGGTGCACAATAGCAATATGTAATAAAGATTCTGTGAAAGTTTCATTAAATTTCACTCAGTAGTATAAGAGGAGTTGCGGATAAGAGATAAAGCATAACAGACGGATGGACGGACAGATGGAAGGACGGATATACCGATTACTATATATCCTCCCACTTTTCAAGCGGGGGGTGTCGTAAAAGGCGACTAAATGGGGCGGTCCTTCAGATGAGACCGTATAAACCGAGGTCCCGTGTCACAGCAGGTGTGGCACGATAAAGATCCCTCCCTGCTCAATGGCCCTGAGTGCCGAGCACAGGCCCAAATTTGCAGCCCTTCACCGGCAATGGTGACGTCTCCATATCAGTGAAATATTCTGGAGAGGGACGTTAAACAGTATACAATCAATCAATCAATCAAGCGGGGAGTTATAATAAATATAGAAAAGTTAAACTTCTGCAGATCTCTGTTCCACTTTTACAAAAACAAGCAAGAAATATTCTATTCCAAGAATATTGATTAATTTTTCTTAAATGTTTGTCGTTCTATAGTAAAACCTCGCAATATTGTCAAGCTATTAGTCTGACTCCATATTTAAAATATCAACAAGGCATGGACTTCTAATTACGGGGAAATCATAAGAGTAAACAGCCCTGCGTTTTATCCATAGCTCTCCATGCAATATGTGTGTTCTTGCTAACAAAGTTTCACTTATAAACTTACCCTTTTATCAATTGATCTCTGGAGCGTGCAATGTCTATTCAGTGTTTGTACTAACATAGTTTTACTGTAAAAACTTACCATTTTATCCATTGCTCTCTGTGCATTACCTGTGTTCGTGCGAACAGAGTTTTACTATATTTAATTTACCATTTTATCCATAGCTCGGTGTTCATGTGAACAGGGTTTAACTGTATAAACTTTTTTATCCATTGCTCTCCATGCAATATCCATGTTTGTGCTAAAGGAGTTTTACTGTACAGTATAAACTCACCGTTTTATCCATGGCCCTCCACATTGCTCCCACTAGTCGACCAAAACTTCCAAAGTCCAGACCCGGGTGCTGCTTCCTAATCTTTTCTCTGTTAGCATTAATCCACAGCATGTAGGAGCTCTGCGGTCTTTGAAGCTTCAAGAAGAAATTAACAGATTTAGCTTCCAAGAAGAAATAAACAGTGTTATTTAGCTTCCAAGATTGAAATAAACAGAGTTATTTAGCATTGAAGAAGAAATAAACAGTGTTATTTAGCTTCCAAGAAGAAATAAACAGTGTTATTTAGCTTCCAAGAAAAAATAAACAGTGTTATTTAGCTTCAAAGAAGAAACTAACAGTGTTATTTAGCTTCCAAGAAGAAATAAACAGTGTTATTTAACCAACATGGCATTATGAATAGCAATTGTTCCATGATGCAAGCAATGTAAGTTGGTTGAAACTAATCCAATGGTTCTAGAGAAGAAGTTGAAACTATGAAAAGGTTAGACAAATGGACAGACAAACAAAGGTTGAAAGACTCAATCAAACTCGAAGTTCAAATGGAACAAAGTAACTAAAATTGATATTGTTAAAGATCTTTCTAGAGACATCTATACCTTTCTCTTTTGTTTTTGACCACTATTTTCCTGCTGATGTCCAGTCTGTCTCACTGAACCAGAAGAAGTCTGCTTTTCTTTCTTTTTCAAAACACCTGACTTGGGTGAAATTTTCTTTCGTCTTGCACCTGCCTCAGTTGAAATTTTCTTTCGTCCTACATCTGCCTCGGATGAATTTTTTTTTCGTCGTGCACTTGACTTCGGTGAAATTTTCTTTCCTCCTGCATCTGCCTTGGGTGAAATTTGGTGCACTCCTACAGCCGAGGCAGACACAGATTGGAATAACTCAGAATCCTGGGGACAGGCCAGAACTGATTGACTGCTGACCTCCGACGATTTCTTCCTCCGTTTTATTGCAGCCCTCCTCCTCCTTTCCTCCAACTGTTTAGCTCTGGACTCGTTCAACTTTTTTTTTTCCTCTGCGAACTTTTTATTCCATTCCTATCAAAATCAAATGAGTTCAGTATATCACTTTTAGAGCCAGCATGCTTATTATTAACTTGTTTCACAGGTTTGCTGACATTAATAATGATAATTAAAACTGGGTTTGCAATTTATTAGGGCTGGATCAATATATCGGTAATCGGTATATATCGATATTTTTTAGCAATACGATAACCGATACAGAGATGGTTGCGTATTGCTCGATTATTTCAACGTTTAATTAAGAGAAAGAAAAACGTGAAAGTGACTAATATTACGAACGACTTATCTAAAGTCGGTTAAACGCATGTAAACATGTCAAAAGTGTAGGGTCGCTACGTAAAAGTCGGCAGCAAAAAGGCAAAATATAATTATATTTGTCAACAAGAAGTCGCAAGTTCTGGTGGAACAACGAGCCTATATATTATTACCCATCTCAGACGGCATCGCAACATTGACCTGTTTGCTACTGTGAAACTTGGAGGCAATTCCGGTAGGTCAAATGGCGCGTCGAAAAAAAAGTCATGGAATGTAAACCGATTATAAGATGTCAATCAGAATTTTTAAGTCATAGTTTATTTTAACTCAAAGCAATTTGGTAAAATATTTCATATGCCATTACTAAATACTTCAACGAATACGACGTCAAGTGAAGTATCAACACAGTCAAACAGGTCAATGTTGTGATGTCGTCTGTGGCTTCAGAACGAGTATTTAGCACCAGTGGCAACATATTTTGCATGTACAGGGGCTTGTCTAAAACCTAAGTGGATCGATGCCTTGATTTTTCTGAAGAAAAATATGGGCAACTAACATAAATCTGTCATACACTAGTCCATTCCAAGAGAATAAATAAAAAACAAGAATTTAAATTGTTTAATTGTTGTAAATTTATGCTTTAATCAAAAAACACTATCACCTCTTTAAAAAAAAAAACATGCAAAAAATAGTGTATTCTCATTTGTCTGTATCGGCAATATGTATCGCATATCGCACCTCTGTATTGCAATATGTATCGTATCGAAAAAATTCTTTCAATACCCAGCCCTACAATTTATTAGCTGCAGATCTGTAGAGTTATGGTTTTATATTTTGTCTTTGACCATAATGCTGCAGATCCTGTAATGCAAAAAAGGTGCAATTTATGGCGCAATATTTTTTGCACACTTTTAGGGAGAATTTTACTTTCAAGCATTTGTCAATCAACTACTTTTCATGGTACTGTATAAATTGAACGGTCTATCCGTAAGTCTCAATGCAATATCGGTGTTCATGCTAACAGAGTTTTACTGTATAAATTTAATGGTCTATCTATAGCTCTCAATGCAATATCCGTATTCATGCTAGCAGAGTTTTACTGTATAAATTTAATGGTCTATCCATAAGTCTCAATGCAATATCCGTGTTCATGCTAACAGAGTTTTACTGTATAAATTTAATGGTCTATCCATAGCTCTCAATGCAATATCCGTATTCATGCTAGCAGAGTTTAACTGTATAAATTTAATGGTCTATCCATAGCTCTCAATGCAATATCCGTATTCATGCTAACAGAGTTTAACTGTATAAATCTCATGGGCTATCCATAGCTCTCAATGCAATATCCGTGTTCATGCTAACGGAGTTTAACTATATAAACTTACAGTTTTATCCATAGCTCTCAATGCAATATCCGTATTCATGCTAGCAGAGTTTAACTGTATAAATTTAATGGTCAGCTAATCGACCAAAACCTTGGAAGTCTAGTTCAGGGTAATGCTTCATAATCTTATCTCTGTTAGTGTTAACCCACAGCATGTATGGGCCCTGTAGTCTTTTACGCTTCTTATTTCGGGATTTCTTTCCACCTGTCTGCTGTCCTCCTTCATCTGCCTCGGGTGAAATTTGTTGTCCTCGTACATATGCCTCGGGTGAAATTTGTTGTCCTCGTACATCTGCCTCGGGTGAAATTTGTTGTCCTCCTTCATCTGCCTCGGGTGAAATTTGGTGTCCTCGTACATATGCCTCGGGTGAAATTTGTTGTCCTCGTACATCTGACTCGGGTGAAATTTGTTGTCCTCGTACATCTGCCTCGGGTGAAATTTGTTGTCCTCCTTCATCTGCCTCGGGTGAAATTTGGTGTACTCCTACAGCCGAGACAGACACTGGTTGGAATAACTCAGGATCCTGAGAATGGACTACAACAGAGTTTGGAGTGTTCTCCCTTTTTATGTTCCATGTACTTCCTCTTTGCCCTGAGGTCAAAAGGTCATTCTGTGGAACTACATTATTTATGCAATGTGCAGAGTTCAATCCAAGAGGTTGTGACCTTTGAACTTGACTTGCTTCTACTGTACCAAAGTTTGTTAGCATTGCTGCAATTAATGGTTTTTGAGCCACGTTGATTCTAGTCTCTTTGTTTGCAGCTTTTTGCCCTATCACTTCAGGAATACCCACAGCGTTCGCAAAATGAGTTGAGGAACTTTCATAAACATTTGGAGACGTAAATGCACTTCTCATAATGAGGTCATTTGTCCCTGTATTATTCACTGTAAAGTTATCAAAAGGTTCTTGTTTCACTCCTGTGGGTTTGTATAAAGAACTGGAGGTCATATTTGTCACTGTAGAATTCTCTGTATTTGAGTAATTTTCAGCAGAGTTTGGATTTACTACTGTAGATGCTTGGAAAGGGTTAGCTCCCCATGAAATCGCTGCTTCCTGGTTTCTATGAGAGACGCTGTTATCTGCTTGCTGGGTGGATCCAGGATTTGGTGGGGCGTTATCCATGGAGTATACGGGTTCATCTTTTAATGCAATTTCCTTGAGTGAAAAATTAAGAAAATTATTTTAATGCTAGTAAATAATACATTTGATATATATATATATATTTTTAAAAAATCTTTCCGTTGAGAATGCATCAATTCATTTATGATGCCTTGGGAAAAAAGTGAGAAAAATACTTATTACAAACACTTTGAGTAAAAGAAGCCCATGGGCCTCATTGCTCACTTGAGCACTCTGGCTAGAACATGTAGAAAGCAGAAATAAGTTCAGTATTGAAAAGTTAAAAGTCATATATATTTAGTGGTCCCCACGTAACTTGAAAGGGTAGGAGGTGGGGTATAAATTGAAAAAATATAAATCTACAATAAGTCTCTTGTGACCCCGACCTACCCTTGGGGGTCATGATTTAAACAAATTTAAATCTACACTACTTCTGGATGTTTTCACATACGAGGGTGTTGGATTATAATTATCCTCAATTATAACAACTTTAAATTTTTCTATCATATAAATTTTAATAAAATTGTCCATTCCTCCATAAAGTATAACAGATATATCAAGAGACTGACCTCTCCCATCTCAAGGTCACTGACCTCTCCCATCTCAAGGTCACTCTCATCACTGGAGTCCTCATCAACAGAATCAGCCTCTTCAACTGTCAAAAGGAAACAAGTCCAGTCATGTCGAGCAGTATCAAAACTATGGCCAGAGAAGTAAATCATTAACTATGACAGAGATTTTTCAACAATGAATGCCTCTCATGATTAATTAGACCCATGAAACAATAAGCTTTCTTCATACATTGACCTTCTTTCAGTGGAGCAGGAGCATGTCAGATGTCAAATTCAATTAACCAATCAAATCATTGCCTGCAAAAATATCATAATGGTATATTTGTTGAAGCAAATACGCCTAGTCAGAGCTTAATACCCGATTTTGACCTCTGATGTGGCCCACTATGGGATGTTAGATTTTAGTGTAGTGAGTGTGCGAGTCGGTCTAACACATAATTTTAATTTAGATTGCAAACTACTATGACTGAATTGGTAATTGAAAGAAAGAGTAATCAGTCACGACAGGCTGGGGTTCTAGAATGGATGTTTTACATAAAGTTAGAACAAATGGTATAAAAAAAACTTACCCTCATACTGCAGAGAAATGTCCTCCTCCTCTTCTTTCAATTCTAATATCGGAACCTCACCTGAAATTTTTAAAAAATATCAAAAGATTTTTCCCATCTCATAGCTTTTATTCATTAAGAGCAAAATGCCTTTTTATCTTTGTAACCCTTAGGTATACATTGTTTTTAAATTTCCTTATAAAACTAGTCATGGGAACAGTTAATCCCTTTTTTTTTTTAGCTCATTCAACTTTTATTTCAAACATGATAGAAAGCCTTTGTCACAGGCCTTTATTATAGAATAACACAAAATGTGAACCAACGATTACTTGCGAGATCTCTCATTTGCGATTCATCAGTTAATCCAGGATTATTAATATTCTTATGATAATGACATCGACATTCTACATAAATACATAGTAGGCGAGTAATTAGATGGCGACAAGAAATACTTACGATTAAAAGAAAGTCTCACCACATCTGGATATACCTTGCTCGTAAATAAAAAATGGCTTACAGTACGTGACAGAAGATGTCCACTCTTTGAGTTATGACAATTTTATTTATTGCAATTCCAATTCCAATTTTTTTTTATGTTAGCTTTTCCGTAACTTTCAAAAACCTACCGGTCTGTTGCAAAAAATGCAAAAGCCAAAAATAAAACACAATTTCAGGACTCTAGTTTTCTTTGGTTTTTTTCTCATATGGGTTGTCAAAGAACACACACGGACAAAGATCAGTTGATAAATCTTGGAATGGCCTTACCTGACTTCCTTGTTCTCTTCATGAGTTCAGAGTTCTGTGTGTCAGGTGGTCTATAAGTATACAGATCGTACATTTTTAGTTATATCAGTTAAGTGTGAAGTTCTGCCTTTTGTCACGATCTTTTTTCAAATTGACAGATGCATCCAGCATAAACAATTCACATCCCATGTATGTGATTGGTCAACTCATATTATCAATATTGAAACAGAAACTTTCTGCTGCATGAGCAACAAATCAGGGATAAGAAGAAATTCCAGTCGTAAAGTTTTTTTCTCATTTGCAGTTTTCCTTAAAATCTATTTGTCAATCCCTGGCCTGGGGGCCATAAAACTTAGACGAGCTCTTTTTTCCTCTCAGTCTCACTTTAACAAAAGGAATGTATATTGATAAAGTGAGACTGAGATCAAAAGTGAGCTTGTCTAAGCTTTATGGCCCCAGGCCTGGTTGATTTTGACTGTTTGCTCCGAGTACAGCAAACAATTTATTATCAGCCTTATTTAATTTCATTATAAATTACAGTACTGTTCAGGTCAGAAAACCCAAAGCATCTAATTTCAGCCTCTAGCATTCATTTAGCATTAGTTGTGTGTTAGAAGAGTGTCCATCTACTCACCTTACCAGAGGACATATGCCCTTGCTCATACAATGAACTTCATGCACCTGAATCAAATGTTGGGCTATCTCACTGTCATGGAGCCAGTCAAATCGTCCAATCAGCTGCTTCCAGGCATTCGCTGCTGCTCCAAACAAAACATTTCTATATTTGTTCCTTCTAGTTGTATCTGTCTTATTATCACTACAAGATTCCTGCTGACCAAGATCAGTCTCAATAGGGGTACATGTATCTCTCTCATTATCACAATTTTCACAAGAGTCTTGGTGACCAGGATCAGTCTCGTAAGGGGGATCTCTCTCAACACTAATTACAAAATAGTCTTGGCAATCAGGATATGGTGACCTGTGAGCTGATTGGTCAGTTTCACAACCAATGACTGTTGGTGTAACAGAAGCCTCCCATGATTGGTTGTCCAGTCTTGGGATGTTGCTCGCCCTTATATTACTATTACTGTACCTCTTACTTAGGCTAGCTTCTATGCTCAGGTTCATCATTAGTGCAGACAGTGCATTTTTACCCAGTGCTGAATTTTTATACCAAACAGCATCAGAGTGGTAGCATATTTTTCTGGGTCGCTGCCAAAAGAATGGGTTTTCTGGGCTCAATTTCATCAAATATTTCTTCAAAGACGCCACTGGGCACATGGGATCACCTGAAAAAAACCAAGGGAACATTATCATGTTACTAAAAATAGCATGTTACTAAAAATAGAAATGATATCATGCTACTAAAAATAGAGACTTCCATAATCATAAAATACTTCTTGATCATATTGATAATGAAGTTCAACTGTATTATCATATATTGAAAGTCTTCACAGAAACTCACTGGTGCAAAGACCAAAGTCAATGATTTTGATGTCAGGTGAAAATCAGAGGTTGCGCTCTATATTAAATATCAAAAAAAGCTTAAAAAATTGGCCGTTTTTGTAACCAAAAATTTAAGTGATATTTTATGCATTGTTAAGTAAAACTATGCAGTTTCAGTTTTTCAGAAATTCACAGGGCCAAATAAGGCAAACGTGAACCTTGTTCTTTAATTAATATATGTGAACTAACTAGTTACTGTTAACTTGTACGTAAAATACACGAGTATCCTCGAACAACTTACCGAAACACAACAAACAGCAAAAAAACACAGCATTTCTGTTTTAAAATTGATGTACTAACACATAGAAGCATGTTTTAATTTATAATTGTGTAGTCATTGCTTTAAATTAAGGGGGCCAGTAAAATTTTTGGTGGGCTGGTAAATTTTGAAAGTTCACTGGTCTGACTGGCAAGTAAATTTGAAAAGTTTTCATAAAGACTGTATTAAACCTGCACCCACCAGGTCGCTCGTACATTCTGACTGGCTGCATCAGTATTTTCCCGGGTTTATCATTCTTCTCTCTAACGGTCACATATTCCCTGCCCGAGGCATCCCTGTGGAACGCGAAATCCTCTTTTTGTATGCACCTTAAGTGTTTCAGGCCTCTGTGACAGAAATAGTAAATATACTCAAACAAAGTCTTTTGTTGGAGCATTCTCGGGGAATCTGTCGAGAACACCGTGTTGTAGAGTTTGTCTACATCATCAGGTTCAATAGCCTGAATAGGAACTTTCTCTTTAGGATTTCTCATCTCTCTCTTTCTCGATTGACTTACGATCTTTTCATACATTTTATTGGAAGTGGAATATTTTTCGTCTTGGATAATATCTTCGTTTCTAAGTCTCAGGAAATGTTTTTGCAGACAGGATCGGATAGAACTCACGGTTCCGTCAGCATAATGTTGCCCGCCCACTCTCTTCATCTCCGTGTAGAATCTTGTCAACAAACCGTCAAGTTCTTCTGAAGAGTAAGTCGTCTCCACGGTCGGGTGTACGTCTTTTTCCAGAAGAAAGGCGCGGAATAGTGAGAGCGGTGTGCCAACACGCCCCGGAATGTGAAGCGTCGGGTCAGTGCCGTCTCCGATCATTTCCTGTAACACATCTTCTCCTGTCATTTCGTCTTCTCCAAGAATAGCAGCCATGTTGGTCGCGGTCTGCTGGGTTTCATGTCAATTCGTCTCCTAACAAAATTGATTGGTAAACTTCTCCCCATTCATGCATTATTCATCTCAAAATGTTACCTAAACTTTATTTTTCTTGGGGAAAAATGGATTTTAAAAGTAAAAAATAATATTAGAATGCTTAAATTAAATTTATTCAATTGAAGAGAGTGATGTGTAAGACCTAACTGTTGAGGGTCTAAACGGTGTAGAAGCCGTAATATTTTATTAGCTAAGTCGTACAATAAACAGGATAATTGTAATCAAAGTACTGAAAGTACTGGGAAGCGCTAAGCACATTGATTTGAAATTCATCAGAATTATTTTGACTTGAATTTTCCTGTTTTATTGAATTTTAAGCAATATCTTGACAGTACTACACTGCTAGTCTGAGTACAGTTGTTTGATACATATGTGAGTCCTGAAAACTCCCCATTGAGGTCTTTCTAAAAAAAAAAATGTTTGGAATTGCTGCCTAAAGGGTTCAGACAAAGGAGGGAGGGAGGGAAATTATCATTTTTTTAAATTGAAGGAAATTTTTCAATTTTTGATAAAAATCTCAGTAAACAGTACATATAAAGGTATCTACCATCAACCAAAAAACCCTTATTTTTTCTTATATCCGACACTGTATTTCAGTGTTTTTTAATTAGCCCCTTCACGATAACTGCGGTACTACACTTTTGCAGGGCAAAATAATAATGTTTGGCGGTGTTTTTGTTGATTGATATTACATATTTTAAACAATTACTTAATATGTCATATTTCACCAAAATATATCATTTTGCCCTGCAAAAGAACAGTACCGCAGTTACCGTGAAACGGTCTATGGTGCATATAATACATGTACAGGGCAAAAAACAAATTGATTGAATAAAATAAATAGTCTTCCTACTTTTGGTCAATAAAATTTTTTTTCAGGTGGGGGCATTTCAATGAGGTGGGAGGCAATTCCAAACAAACTATAATTTTATTTTGGCCTGAATTCAACATTGTCTTTTTACATTTTCTTCACCTGTCAAAGGATAAATCAATTTCAAATACCGGTACATGAAATTGCAAGAAAACATTTCTCCATGTAAAAATATTTTCTTTCCCCATCACCTTGTAGAAATCCGTATTAAAGAGGTAACATTTGCGTATAAATTGTAATTAAAAGGAGGGGAGATGGCAATCATGTTTATCAAAGAAATATAGACTCTTATTAGCTAAACATTTGCTGAAAAATGTATATATTGAAATAATTTTGAACACTTGAACACTTGAAAGTGTCACTAAAATTCCTCTCATTTAAGTGCAACATATGACACAGACACAAGTAATTAATAACCAGCAAGTATTTTAGTTTTTATTCAAAAATATGAGACTCAGTAAATAATTTGCTTGACTAATGGGGGAAGCCTTGATTATTTGACTGGTCCTCACATTCTACTTTCATTTTCTCCTTCACTGTTACAAATCTTTTGCTGGTGCCCAGCCCATCACATTTTTTTCTTGGATTATTAGACAGGTTTTTTTCCAGTGTCCTTTTTACATTCTTCTTATATTTTTGGATTTTCCTTACAGTCCTCATCCTTCTTGAATTTTCTTTTTGAGGGTTTGTCTTCACTACCAGATCAAGCTCATCCTGAAAATACTGACGATGATGATGATGATAATGCTGCTGCTGATGATCCTTTGCTCTTATTATTAGTTCTCAGCTCTGCTTGGTTTGATGATCTGGATTTAGTACAGCTCTTTGGAATTTTTCTATTCCTACAATATACAAGTTGAACTTGTGTAAAAATTTCCAGTTTGGGAATAGTATTTATCATATTTTCTGAAGTTTAAGTGGAAATTTTAACAAGATACAATTTATAAAAATTATCGTTAAAAAAGGGAAATTATTTCTGCATTTCTTCAGAGACCAGAGTCCGAAATTAACTCATGTCCGTAAGTCCGAGACTAGTAAAAATTGTGTCGGACTAGCAGATTTTGTAAGGTACTAGTCCGTGTGGGCTAGTGAAAATCTGGTTATAAGTCTTCATTTTATTTCCGAGTCTTTCAGACGTTTGAAAATAAACGAGAAACCAAACCGCGATAAAGTGTTTCCAACTGATGTGTGGACACATATTTCATTGAATAAATTGATAAAAGTTGAAGATTTGTGTTATTCTTTTTACATACTAGTGGGTGGACTAGTGGAATACTTTGCAGAATGCGGACTAGTGAAAGTTCGAAGTCACTAGTCCATGCGGACTAGTGCTAAAAAAAGTTAATTTCGAACCCTGGAGACTTCCCTGATAAACTGTTCTAAATTGAATTCCTTGATTGCTCTTTAGTGACTTCTCTGATTAACTGAGTGTGTTTCTTTAGTGATTTCCCTGAATATTCAACTTTCATTAGTGATTTTACTGACTAACTAACTTTTTTCAGTGATTTTCCTGATGAACTGTTCTTTATTGACTTCCCTGATTAACTGAGTGACCTTCTCTGGGTGGTGATTTCCCTGGTTAACTAACTTGCGTTTTTTTTAGTGATTTTCCTGATCAACTGAGAAGCTTTCTTCAATGTTTTCCCAGAATAACTTTACCTCAGTGATAGCGCCGATTCCCTGCAGATCTTTGACAATTCCTTTTTCTCTTCATCAGCAGCCTCCCTCTGTCTCTCAGCCCTCTGATCTCTCAACTCCTTCATTATCTTTTCATACTCTTTCCTGGATTTTGCGGCCTTCTTCTTCCATTTCTTTTAAAATCAAATGAGTAGTGAATTAAGGTTATAGCCAATGCTTATAATGAATTTTTGCTTACAGTGAATTGATTTTCAATCATCGAGGCCTTGAAATATATCATGAATTTTACAGATATAATTGCTTGTTTGTAAAGAAGCAATATTTTCTATTTTTAGAATTACATACTGTAGACGTACTTTTTTCCACAGAGTCATAATTCCACAGAATCTCAATTTCTGTTTATTCCGTGGGTTGAAAAAAACCCGCAGATTTTCTAAACTGGAGGGGGGGGAACTTGCCCCCCCCCTTTTTTTGCAAATACATACATAATATGGTCATTGAAAATTGGAGTTTTAACTTTTTCTGTTGGTTTAGGCCCCCTCCGCTTTCAATTAGACCCCTTTTCAATTTGCTTCCAATGCCTATGAACTTACTGTTTTGTCTTCCAGGGCATTCCACATTTCTCCAGCTTTTCTGCTAAACTCTATAGTGCCCAGTCCCGGGTTCTGCTTCCTTATTTTCTTCCTGTGGGCATTCAGCCACAGCATGAAGGAACTGGGGGGTCTGTCAGGGGGGTCACTGTACACTGTGGATTGGGATTTCTTGGAACTAGGCAGATCTTTCTGAAATTATGTGTACATAAGTACATGTACATGTATATTCATCTAAAGCCTATACAACATTTTTTATGTTTTTTGTAAAAGGTCTTCTCATATCTTTACCTTTTTTATTTGTTTTTGACATTTATTCACCCGCTGACGTCCATTTTGTGAAGCTTGCTTTCCTGCCTTAACCAGTAAATCACCTGTGGAGAGTGAAGTCTGCTTTCCCTCTGTTACTAATGGCACACCTAATATTAATGCAGGTGAAATTTTCTTTCCTGCTTCACCTAAGGCACCTGATGTCTGCCCTCCTCCTGGTAATAGTGTCCCACTAGAATCAAGTGAATCCTGTAGTTCTTCTGTTTTCTTTGTCACACCTGAAGCAGGTAAACTTTGTTGTCCTCCTACACCTGAGGCAGGTGACACCCATTGTCCTCGTACGACCGAAGCCAGAGAAATTTTTTGTCCTCCTATTATAATTGTCTCATCAGATGAAGCCTGCCTTTCTTGTTTTATCAATATCTCACGTGAAGCAGGTGGAATCTCTTGATTTGCTTCTCCTGTATCCGAGTTAAGAGTCTGTTTTGTTAACAGTGTGGAGTGCAGTGGGGCTTGAGCCACATTAGTCCATGTGTCTACAGCTTGATCTCCTATTTCTTCAGTCTTTATGTCTGCTGTTTGGTGCCAAATTACTTCAGGAGTATCCAATGTATTCTGAACATGAGTTGATAAGCTTTCACAAATATTTGAGGAGGGAGAGGAACTTCTCATAACTGGTTCAACTGTCTCAGACTGAGGCAAATTCAGGACTTCAGAAAATGCTCGTGTGGAAGGTGAACTGGAATTCACATTTGTCACTGTAGAATTCCCTGTATTTGAGTAACTTTCAGCAGGTTCTTGATTTACTACTGATGATGCTTGGAAAGGGTTATCTCCCCATGAAATCACTGCTTCTTGGTTTGAATTAGAGACTCTGTTCTCCGCTTGCTGGGTAGATCCAGGATTTTGTGGGGCATTGTCCATGGAGAATAAAGCTTCTCTAATTTCCTAGGGTGAAAATTAATTATTTTAAAACTAATACAGTCCAACTCGGTCATAATGAAGTCACTGGGACCTAGGAAATAACTCTCTAATTAAATTTTCACTATACGAAAATGCTTACATGTTAATATATTTACATTTCCAATAAATATCCCCTATGATTCTTTACAAAATAAAATGCAGTATATTTTCTCGTGAACTACATTAGGTATGTATCACGAATAAGCATGAATATATCCATTGTTACGTCATAATACCGCTCTTGACGTCAAAAATATAGTGCACACTGTTTTGTTTTAAAAATGACAGTTGAACGGCGTGAATTTATGGAAAGTCATCCGAAAAATAATGTAAATATAAGAAATGAATTTAATTTTTTGAAGATTCATGAGGTATATGAACTACAACGCTTCATGCCGGCATATTTATCATGAAGCGCTAACGCGCTTCATGAAATATGCTGGCGTGAAGCGTCGTAGTTCATAACATCATGAATCTTCAAAAATTAAATTAATTCCTTAAATGACTTATTAATAAAATATTATTCATCATGGCTTTCTTGATTTTGAGAAAAATTATTTTAAAGATGTACAATTCAATGTAAAACTTTGACCCCCATTATGTCTCCACCCTATACCTGGGGGATAATTGGTACAAGTCTGTATAAACAAGAGAAGACCTTATCAAAAGTCAATTAATATCTATATTTACCTCCAAACTGGCTACCTCTTCATCCTCCAGGTCAGGGTCACTGTCATCACTGGAGTCATCATCAATAGAATCAGCATCTTCATCAACGGAATCAGTGTCTTCATCAACTGTCAAAAGAAAACATGTCAAGGTCAACATCAATTGTCAAAAGAAAACATGTCAGTGTCTTCATCAACTGTCAAAAGAAAACATGTCAGTGTCTTCATCAACTGTCAAAAGAAAACATGTCAAGGTCATCATCAACAGAATCAGTGTCTTCATCAACTGTCAATAGAAAACATGTCAAGGTCATTATCAACTGTCAAAAGAAAACATGTCAAGGTCAACATAAACTGTCAAAAGGAAACATTCTTGTCAAACACTGAATGCAGATAGAGAGATATTCATTTGGTTTAATACATATATGTTGTTATAAAGCATTGTCAAATCTTTGACCAAAGACATGTAATACAGGGTGGTCCTTAAGAATTGAAATAGAAGGGGACATTTCAAAAATTAGAAGAGGATCTGGTATTCTACCCGTAATAGAAAGTTTAAGCATAATACCAAATTAACATCATTAGAGGCAGGGAATTAAATCTAGCCCCTGGGCATCGGGACAATCTCGCAATATCAGCAATGACTGGGACTTTTCAAAACAAATTTCTCTTGTGGTAATTTTAGGTCCAAGAAACAATGTTTTTTTCATACAGAAACCTAGCTGACCCAGTTTACATTGACCTTTGTTTACACTGACCTAGTTTACATTGACCATTGTTTACAATGACCTAGTTTATATTGACCTTGTTTACAATGACCTTATTTACATTGACCTATTTTATATTGACCTTGTTTACACTGACCTATTTTATACTGACCTTGTTTACAATGGCCTAGTTTACACTGACCTTGTTTAAAATGACCTTATTTACATTGACCTATTTTATATTGACCTTGTTTACACTGACCTATTTTATATTGACCTTGTTTACACTGGCCTATTTTATATTGACCTTGTTTACACTGGCCTATTTTATATTGACCTTGTTTACACTGGCCTGGTTTACATTGACCTTGTTTACATTGACCTATTTTATATTGACCTGGTTTACACAGACCTTGTTTACACTGACCTAGTTTACATTGACCTTGTTTACATTGACCTATTTTATATTGACCTTGTTTACACTGATCTAGTTTCAGAATAGAAGAAGAACTCCCAGAACCCTGCAGTTGAATACATTTCAATTCTTTTATCATTATAGAGGGTCCATTTATACACATTCCATTCATTCTCAAGTAATCAAAAAAACCGATACACAGAATTATGTATCTTAGTGTAATGTACTTGTGTGTTAAGTTTTATTGAAATCAGACCAAAAAATGTAGGAGGAGTAGCATTTTGAATGATTTTCAGAAAAATATCTATTTTTAGTAACCACGACAATACCGTTCATCGAAATCCAAAACTTGTAAAAAGAATTATGTATCTTAGTGTAGTCTACTTGTGTGCCAAGTTATATTGAAATCAAATTAAAACTGTAGGAAGAGTAGCTAGACAGCTAGATGGAGATGGACACCGAATGCATTACTATCGCATAAGCTCTTCTGGTCTCTGACCAGTAGAGCTAAAAAAGGTACTTAAAGATGCTGGTATTGGAATTACAAAGTAATTTAAAGAAAGCAAGAAAAGAAGAGCAATCAAGTGTGGGAATCTGATATTCTACTGCAGCTGATATTTTCACATGAAAAACAATGTATACATGTAGAAACCCTCATTCCACTTTTACCTTCTGATTGAAATGGAATGTCTTCTGTTTCTTCCGATTCTCTTGTTGGAATCCCATCTGAAATATTGTAAGTTATACTTTTTTTTGATTGCTTTTATCACAGGCCTTTGGATCGCTTAAAAAAATTTGTGTGTGTAAAAAAAAAATAAAGGTACTGAACTCTTACACTGGGTACCTAATTTCGCTAATAAAATATTTTTTATTCGAATGCTCTAAAATTCTACTTTCTATTTAAATCTATTCATAGATAAACATTCTTCAATTCTACCAAAGCTCATTCCGAAACTCCATGTATTTCTTGAGATATTCTGAAATCAATTTCAAAAATGACCTACTTTCTTTTACTCGACATTAGCTTGGGCCCCTGGCCATTCACATGTGAACAGACGGTGTTTGAAGTGCGGCGAAGAGTTGCATAGTATTTGCAAAATCTTTCAACAATTTAAAGTTGATTTCTTACTCCAGATTGTAACGTTAAGTCCGTAATAATATTCCTTTCGCGAAAAATTAATTTGAAAACATCTACATCAACAACTACCGCCATGTTGATTATGAATGTAAATGAAGCCATGGTAGAACGAATTTTTTCCCGGAATGCATTATATACCTTTCGATTTTCAAAACAATTAGACTGCTAAAATGTTGTTTATGACTTAGTTACACCATATGATCAAATTAAAGAAAAACCTTGTAAAGCTTGAATGCAAATGAGCAAATATTCATTGAGTTTAGAATAAATTCCGGGGAAAATTTGTCCCGTCGTTCCCGCTTTACAATTAGTGAAGGCCCAAGCTGATGTCGAGTAAAAAAATTATTGTCTATTTGGGAATTGATTTCAGAATATCTCGAGAAGTATAAGGAATTATGGAATGAACTTTGGTAGTAATGAAGATTGTTTATATTTGAATAGATATGGATAGAAAGTAAAATTTTAAAGCATTTGATTTAAAAGAATTTTATTGGCGAAAGTAGGTACCCCATGAAAAGAGTTCCATACCTTTATTTTTTTTTTTCTAACACCTCAATTTTTTTTTCTAAGCGATCTAAAGTCCTGTGGCTTTCATTCATAAAGAAAAAAAAATGCCAGTTAAATTTTGAACTTTTCAGTAATTAGTATACTGGAATTTCAATTTTCTTACAAAACTGGTCATTTATCGTTTCAGACCTGATTTGATTGATTGCTTACCTGAGCTCCTTGTTCCGTGGATGGGACTCGCGTTCCGTGCCTCAGGTGTTCTATAAGTAAACAGATACAGATACATTAAGCTGACATAATAGTTGTGGAAGGAAGGAGGTAATTTCTTACAATTCATCAACTTCTGTGGCACAATGGTATTTAATCTTATAATCTTGTAGATTATTTTTTAATTATAATTTAAAAAGAAAAACTATAGATTTGAGCATTTTTGAAACTGGATAAATATGTTAATAAAAGGCATTGAATTGTGGGGAATAAAAATGAACTCTGAAAAATGAAATTTTTGCGAAGTTTGCAAGAGCCTCATCATCGCAAACCGGTCCTTAAAGTGCAAGTGTCTATTAACAACTTACAGATTCAAAAAGGATAAATCGCAAATAAATCGTGGCAATCTAGTTTATCCCTGTTAAATTGCAAAATAAAGTGGTGGTGAATAAAAGTTAGTTTACAGTATATTTTTGTATCAAGTCCTCTTACCAAATTTTTCAAGGTGGGTAACTATAGAAAAAGGTAAGTAATTTATTATAACCAATTTTTTTGGTTGCTTTACAGAATTGAGCAAATTTTTAACAAAATCACAAATGGAGATTAAAGGTGAAAAAATAAAATTTCAAAGAGCTGAATAAAATGATAGGGTTGGCCGATTTTGATTGGTTACTCTGAATACAGCAAACAATTTACTGTTGGCCTAATTTAATTTCATTATAAAATACAGTACTGGTCTGGTCAGCATTTGGTCAGTAAAATTAAAACAACTAATTTGAGCCTCTAGCATTCATTGAGCAATAGTTGTGTGTTAGAAGAGTGTCCATCTACATACCTCTCCAGAGGACAGACGCCCTTCCTCATACAATGAACTTCATGCACCTCAATCAAATGTTGGGCTATCTCACTGTCATGGAGCCAGTCAAATCGTCCAATCAGCTGCTTCCAGGCATTTGCTGCTTCTCCAAACAAAATATTTCTATATTCGTTCCTTATGGAAGTATCTGTTTTATCATCACTACAAGACTCCTGCTGACCAAGATCAGTCTTAATAGGGGTACATGTATCTCTCTCATTATCACAATTTTTACAAGAGTCTTGGTGACCATGATCAGTCTCAGTAGGGGAATCTCTCTCAACACTGATTACAAAATAGTCTTGACAATCAGGATATAGTGACCTGTGAGCTGATTGGTCAGTTTCACTGCCGATGGTTGCTGATATTTCACAGGCCTCAATTGATTGGTCAGTTTCACAGCCAATGGTTGCTGATATTTCACAGGCCTCAATTGATTGGTCAGTTTCACAGCCAATGGTTGCTGATATTTGGCAGGCCTCCTCTGGTTGGTTGTTGAGTATCTGTATGTTGGTGGCCCTTATATTACTGTTGCAATATATTTTACTAAGGTTACTTTCTACACTCAGATTCTTCATTAGAGCCCACAATGAAACCTTTCCCGTTGATTTTTTATCCCATCGTATTGTCTCAGCTTCATACCATACGACATCAGAGTGGTTGTATTTTGTTTTGGGTCGCTGCCAAAAGAATGGGTTTTCTGGGCTCAGTTTCATCAAATATTTCTTCAAAGATGCCACTGGGCACATGGGATCACCTGAAACATAGGTAATCAGAGAATACAAAGGCTACAAAGCTCACGAATGTTGTCTTAAGTAAGGCAGAGTCATACAATTAACCAACAAAGAGTGTACATCCAAAAATGCAAAATTTATGCTATTTTGATCTGATACTTTGGGATAAACCTATATAAAAATTTCGAACTAGGGCATGTGTTGAGGAAGCCAGTCAACAACATCGCCGAAGTAGCCCTTAGATGGACACCGGAAGAGAAGAGGAAACCTGGTCGGCCAAGGACTATCTGGCGAAGGACCGTTGAAAAAGAAATGAGGGACCACAAGCAAGCTAACGTGGGGAGAGCTAGAAAGAAATGCGAAAGAGAAGTGAAGAAATCTAGTCCTTGCCCTATGTGCCCACAGCATAATAAGTACTAGATAGGTAGGTAAAAACTTTGAACTACATTGTAGTTCTTCAATCTTCATCATGAAAATGTAATTAAAATCCAGTCTCTGAAGCAAGATTGACAGTTTTCATCCCTTGATGCATCATTTCGGCATGTTTGGTTTATATAAGCCCTTTAGTTTTTTGGTAAATAGACCTGCACCCATAACTTTTACCTGGTCCATTATCAGTACAGTAGAAACTCCCATAATTATAAATAATACTGACCCAGGATGACAGATATTGACCGAATATTCATGGAGTATCAGAGTTCTTGAAATCTTTTTTCCACTGTCAGTCATTTGGACTGACTGCCACAGGAAGTTTGTCAGTCCAGACAGATTTTTATCAGTCCAAGAAAATAATTAAACATAATTTTTAGAAGATTAAAACTGTATTTGAATTTTATTATCATTACATTTCGCACCCTCCGTCATATCAGCACTGCATACTTCATGCGAATTTGATCATCGTATAACAAATTTTGTTGAATTCTCGTGGGAGGTCAATTTTTTTCATAAGTTTTTAATCTAGTTCGATTTTTCTCACCTAGCTAATACCTTATCGCCATCAAAAACTTGTTAAAACAATTAATCAATCATAGTTTGGTACTTGCGTTCATCGAAGAAGCCATTACGAGATACTGAAAAGTGTTTAACAGATTATGATCGGTCGGTTATAGGGAATTCGTACGAAATTTAGTCGGATTTTCGCAAGATGGTTTCTCAACATCTACCGGTCATTAAGACTGACACAGAATGTAAAGTGATCGGTCCTTGGTTGTTTTTATCGGTCTTGCCGACAGGACCGAAAGATTTCAAGAACTCTGAGTATTCAGACTGTACATTTGTATTATAAACCTGAACCTACCCTGTCTGTCATACATTCTGACTGGCTGCATGACAATTTTCCCCCGATTCTGCTTTAATTTGGAACAATGGAATTTATTCTTCATTGTATATCTCTCTCTAACGGTCACATATTCCCTCCCCGATGCATCTCTGGAAAACACGAAATCCTCTTTCTGCACCAGCCTTATGTGGTCAAAGCCACTCTCACAAAAAAAGTAAATATACTCAAACATAACCTTTTGCTTAAGCGACCTTGGGGAATCTGTTGAGAAGGCCGTGTTATAAAGTTTATCTATGTCATCAGGATGAATAGGAATTTTCTGTATAATTCTCCTATTCAAGGGGTTCTCTCGGAAATCTCTCTCGTTAAAGGATTTCGTGTATACCTCATGAAACATTCTGTTGGAAGTGGTAAATCTTTTACTAATGACAATGTCTTCATTTCTTAGTTTCAGAAAATGTTTCCGCAGAGCGGACTGGATGACCCGCACGGCCAAACTGTCATAATGTTTGCCGTCGGTCCTCTTCAATTCCATGTAGAAATTTGTCAACAAACCGTCCAGTTGTTTTGAAGTGTAATTCGTTTCCACGCTCGCATGTAGGCCCTTTTCCAGAAGAAAGGCCCGGAATATTGAAAGTCCTGAGCTGATAGGTCTACCTCGCCTTTTAGTTGTAGGAAAGGCGTCATTGCTATCTACACTTAAGGTTTGATCATCAATCATTTCTGCTTCTCCAACGAAAGCAGCCATATTCGGCACGATTTTCTAGGTATCATGTCAGTTTGTCTACCCACTAATTCGTTCGGTAATTTTTCTACCTATTCCAAGCGTTGTTCAGCTTTAAAATATTGTACAAACATTATTCTTTTTTAATCTTAAAAGAATATCTTTAAAAAATGAAAAAGATTAGAATGTGAAAGTTAAAATATATTCATTTGAAAGAGATTGATGTAGAGGTCCTAACTGTAAAGGGTCTAAACTGTCTAGTAGCCGGAATATTTTATTAGCTAAGTCGTGCAATAAACGTGATGATTGTTTACAATGCCGAAAGGAAAAATTTCCTATGTTAAAGACGATGAACCAGATTTTATTAAGAAGTTTAAACAGAGAGTAGGCTACAAGGAGGGCCCAACAGTAAATACAAAGGTATGTAGAATAAATTATAAATCTACAGTTCCTACATAACTAAAAACTTTTTTTTTCATTTGTAGCGTCTTATTTCGAATTTTTTCAACAAAAACGTGTGTGTACTTCGCTACCTGGGAGGAGGTTAGGCTAAGTGCATTAGTTCCTGCAATTAGTATTTATATTAACTGCTTAATTAAAATTTATGACTCCAGGGTTCACAATTTAATTTAGGTGAACTTGGACTTTTGGAAATTTAACTTTGACAAGGCTTTGTATTTTTGCATACATGACATTATGATGAAATATATAAGATAACGAACAGTAATCATGCTCAAAAGTCCGTAAAGCAAGAAAAAAAACGAGCAGAATAAACACGGACCTTCAAAACATCAGGGGTGGGATCAGCATCTTCTCTGGCCAAGGGTTTCTGATCCGAAATCTCTTGTAGAGTGGATTTTAGATCAGAAATCTTTGGCTAGCGAAGATGTGGGATCAGGGGTCATTGAGGAGTGAGCATCCCCTGCTAAACGGTCACATTTGCTGTGTGCTCCTTATGATCAAGAAATAACGGAAAAATCTGTATTTAAAGACGTCGGTCAGCATTAGACTCAGCTGCAATAATGTAGCCCTCTCCGATTTCTTTTATCTGATATTTTCTGGAGAGGGCTACAATTCCATCGCATCTCTGTAATGGTGCAAATAATTTTTTTTGATAGGCGCGATTGAAAGCAAAATAAATTATTTTTACATTTAAACTTACTTCTTTTAAGACGGAATTTTTATTCACTGTCAACAACATAGCCTGTTAAACTCGAAAATCATGTAATTAAATAAATCTGCGTCTTTCCCAGCTGCAATATTCAGCAGCCATGACATTCACACAAGATGTACTGAGACTTTCGCTTGAAATTTAGAACAACTAAATGAAGCAATTTTCAATGTTTATAAACGACTGTGTTGAAATATATCACAAAAACATCGATAAATAAAACCATTTCAAGTGTTATTTTTGAGCAAACAGCGATACGTATGCTTAAAATAAGAGAATTCCTAGTAGATCCGCTCCTATAGATTCTAAATTCTCATAGGCTATCCCAAAATAAAATATATTAAGGTCAGTAAACATGGCGGATAAATTCAAGTTGTGATGTTGACATACACGAAAAATAACCGACATATGGATCATTGTGAATATTTTTGGATCGATTTATGTTTTGCATAATTACTTTTTTGGATTCCAGGTAAGAGATGTTAAAAAAATAGCCGTTTACTGATAATTTGAGCCAAATCCGTGCGGGAGTGATTCACTGCCGCATTTGCACCATTACGGAGATGCGATGGAATTGTAGCCCTCCCCCCCCCCAAAAAAAAAACAACGGAGAGGGCTACATTATTGCAGCTAAATTTGACTCAATGATGACATGATACACATGTTCTTGAGCCCTGTGGGGATCCGGGTTAGAATAGGTCCTCAGTACCCCCTTGCTTGTCATAAAAGGTGACTAAATGGGGCGGTCCTTCTGATGAGACGGTATAAACCGAGGCCCCTTGTCACAGCAGGTGTGGCACGCTAAAGATCCCTCCCTGCTCAAAGACCGTAAGCGCCTAGCATAGGCCTAAATTTGTAGCCCTTCACTGGCAATGGTGACGTCTCCATATCAGTGAAATATTCTGGAGAGGGACGTTAAACAGTATACAATCAATCAATCAATCTGTCACATATTTCGAATTCATGGATAGAGCAAAGTCATCTTGGATCCCTAGCTACAATTGACTTATAATGAGTTCCTTACATGGATATAACGAATTACGGATAGTGAATAGTGAATACGAATAGTGAAGTAAATTCACAGGTCCTAGTAACTTCATTATAACCAAGTTTTACTGTACAGTAAATCAAAGGTTAAAAAAAACATGAATAGCCTTCCATGTCTACTTTCAGTGGAGTCTGGTTAAAGACTTGTGATAGAAAAATGTGAGAGAAGGATTTGATTAAAGATTGAGATTTAATTAAAAACTGTAAAATCACATTTTCGTGGGGTCGAATTTTCATGGATGGGGGTGGGGAGAACATTTGGTTTATAAGGATGTGAATTCATGGATGCAGAATTGTTGAGTAGTTCATGTAGTTATGTATATATGACATTTTACATTTTGTGGTGGACATGAATTTGTGGGTCTCTTAATACATCGGAAACAGCAAAAATTAACCCCCCCATGAATATTTCTGATTTTACAGTATGTTGAGATTTGATTAGGATGATTATCCTGTAAAAAAATTGATTAAAAGTAAAATCAGAGAATTGTTTTAATATTTTATGAACAGCGTGAGATGCCAGACTTTGATGACGATGATGACAGGCCGGATAATGAGGACGAGAAGCCGGTGGTTGTACAATTGAGGGAGGGGGATCTAAGTGCTGAGGAGGCGGAGAGGCTGCAAAAGACTGAAGGTGTGTATATAATACATTGTAAACAAACATTCATGCAGTGGTGGATCCGGAAATTTTTAAATACTGTAGATGTACCTTTTTCTTGTGGTATTAATTTACACTCTGTACATGGTCACACATTTTCTGCAGAAATTAAGTGTGCTTAAGGTAAGTCACTCATCAGCTTTTTAGAAAAGTTCACGCAGAAGCTTTTACTTTAAAACTACTTATTAAAATTCAATTTTTATAACATATTTAAATTCAACAATGTAAATTTTTTAACATTCAATGAAAAAACTGCTCAAAAATCTACAAAGAAGCAAGATTTATGAGGGACTATTTCTTTTGGTGGAAGGATATTTAGCAGAAAATTCTGCAAATCTGCACATTTATAAAATTTAATGTAATGGAAATTTAGCCTCACATACTTTTACTCGGAGAATATTTTCCGTTTTGATATTGCTAAAAATATTTAATATAGGTCTTAATTTATATTTTTAGACTAAGTTTTACACCTTCCCTCAACAAACTTTTCCAAAAAATGAAAATATATTAAAGAAGTCAAGATCAAATTTTCACCATTTTTTGCCTGAAAATCGCATATTTTGACAAATATTTCAAAATTAACATCACTGACCCCACCTTTTTCTTTTATTATTTTAAACTACTCGATACTTGTGACTGATCAGCACTTAAGTCGTAAAAAGTTTGATATAAGAAAAATTTTTATTGCCTATTAAGTTTTTTAATACACCAAATATGTTATTTTTTAGTGCAAAAAGGTCACATAATAATTTACGTGCATTAATTTGCAAGATCTGTTTAATGATAAATATTATTCAAACTATTTTACGTAAAATAAGATTATATTTATTGCCATGCTTACATCTGATCAAATATAATAAGGGTTAAAGTAATTAACCAAAGAGATAAAATTTAAGTGCAAAAAGGTCAACTTAAATGTACCGTAAATCAGTAGGATGCACACTGACCCCCTATTTTCTTTGCGATTTTGAGTTGCATTTTATGAGTACTTATCCAAAATATACTTCTCAAAAAATCCTTGATTTAACAAATTTCAGGAGTGACTTACCTTAATATAAATGTAAGGCATATAGTGACACTCTAGGAAATCTGCGTAATTTTCTACACGCAAATTCAACAGATATTGAGATTCTGGGAAATTTTATATATGACCCAGTGGAAAAAAGTATGTTTACAGTATAGGAATTTTAGTTCATGGCAAAATTAAATTTAAACAACTCCAGCCAGGCATTGATCATGTTGATACTTGCTAATTTGTTCATCCATAGCAAAATTTGTGCCTCTTAAATGGTCGGAGGCACAATTATTTCAAACACTGATTTGACATAACTCGTACAGGTCTTTTTGTGCATCATGTTGTTTAAGTGAAATGTTGATTGTTTTTTTTCATCCCAGAACCCCAAGCTGATGGTAAGATCACGTTTAAGAAGCCAGTGAAGAGGGGCGGGGAGGAGGCATCACAATTAAAAACTTCTACAAAGAAGAGGAAGGAAGAGAAAGGAGGGAAGAAGAAATCAGGGAAAGGTGTCAAGAACTCAACTCTGTTGTCATTTAATGAAGAGGAAGAGGATGTCACATGACACAAGTCATAGGGTGTCACATGATACATGTCATAAGATGTCACATGACACATATCATGTAATAGGATGTCACATGACACATGTCATAGGATGTCACATGTTACAGAATGTCAAATGACTTTTAACAAATATCACATGACATATGTCATAAGATGTCACATGACATATGTTATAGGATGTCACATGACTTTTAACACAGGATACCACATGAAACATGACAATGTCTTGCCATAAACTGTTCTTAACATTATGCAACATTGTAATTTATCATGTAAGGACACAACAATGCAGGTTTCATCAGATTTGGTTCTGAACATTGTACATTTCTAATCACATATTGTAATTTACTCAGACATTTCCTACTTCATTGTTTTTGATGGAATATATTGTGTAAAAAGGACAAAAAAAAAAAAAAAGAACATTCTTCATATTCATTAGCCCAAACATGAGTATTTTTTTTGATTGTACTGGAGAATATTTGGAAGCTCAAAGAGATTGCTTGTCAAGTGAAGATGTATGTAAAGACTGAAGATTACCTGCAGATTACATAGATTTTAGCACAATAATAAATATACAAGAGGCCCAAGGGCCACAGCGCTCACCTGAGCACATCGAGCTTGAATTTAACCCACCCCCCCAGGCGTTCATCATTTGAACAAACTTGAATCTACACTACCTGAGGATGATTCCATATAAATAACACTAATCATAGCTTTTAAGTACTTGAAAAGAAGATTTTAAAACGTTTCCCAATATATCCCTATGTAAAACTTGGATGGGCCATTTTGGTCCCACCCTTGCCCCGGGGGTCATGATTTGAACAAACTTGAATCTACACTACCTGAGGATGATTCCACGTGAGTTTCATCTTTCCTGGCCCAGTGGTTCTGGAGAAGAAGATTTTTAAAGATTTTTCCTATATATTCCTATGTAAAACTTGGATGGGCCATTCTGGCCCCACCCTTGCCCCGGGGGTCATGATTTGAACAAACTTGAATCTACACTACCTGAAGATGATTCCACATGAGTTTCGTCTTTCCTGGCCCAGTGGTTCTGGAGAAGGAAGATTTTTAAAGATTTTTCCTATATATTTCTATGTAAAACTTGGGTCGGCCATTTTGGCCCCACCCTTGCCCCGGGGGTCATGATTTGAACAAACTTGAATCTACACTACCTGAGGATGATTCCACATGAGTTTCATCGTTCCTGGCCCAGTGGTTCTGGAGAAAAAGATTTTTCCTATATATTCCTATGTAAAACTTGGGTCGGCCATTCCGGCCCCACCCTTGCCCCGGGGGTCATGATTTGAACAAACTTGAATCTACGCTACCTGAGGATGATTCCATACGAGTTTCACCTTTCCTGGCCCAGTGGTTCTGGAGAAGAAGATTTTCAAAGATTTTTCCTATATATTCCTATGTAAATCTTGGGTCGGCCATTTTGGCCCCACACTTGCCCCGGGGGTCATGATTTGAACAAATTTGAATCTACACTACCTGAGGATGATTCCACATGAGTTTCATCTTTCCTGGCCCAGTGGTTCTTGAGAAGAAGATTTTTTAAAGATTTTTCCTACATATTTCTATGTAAAACTTGGGTCGGCCATTTTGGCCCTCCTAGCCCCGGGGGTCATGATTTGAAAAAAATTGAATCTACACTACCTGAGGATGATTCCACATGAGTTTCCTCTTTCCTGGCCCAGTGGTTCTGGAGAAGGAAGATTTTTAAAGATTTTTCCTATATATTTCTATGTAAAACTTGGGTCGGCCATTTTGGCCCCATCCTAGCCCCAGGGGTCATGATTTGAACAAATTTGAATCTACACTACCTGAGGATGGTTCCACATGAGTGTCATCTTTCCTGGCCCAGTGGTTCTGGAGAAGAAGATTTTTAAAGATTTTTCCTATATATTACTATGTACAATTTGGGTCGGCCATTTTGGCCCCACCCTACCCCCGGGGGTCATGATTTGAACAAACTTGAATCTACACTACCTGAGGATGATTCCACATGAGTTTCGTCTTTCCTGGCCCAGTGGTTCTTGAGAAGAAGATTTTTTAAAAATGACATCAAATTTTTATTAATTCCTAATTATCTCCCCTTGAATGAAGGCGTGGCCCTTCATTTGAACAAACTTGAATTCCTTTTACCCAAGGATGCTTTGTGGCAAGTTTGGTTGAAATTGTCCCAGTGGTTCTTGAGAAGAAGTCGAAAATGTGAAAAGTTTAGAGGCAGACGGACAGACAGACGAACGCCGGACAAAATGTGATCAGAAAAGCTCACTTGAGCCTTCGGCTCAGGTGAGCTAAAAAGCAAATAATTTTACTTCACAAGTGGTGCTACCAAGAAATTATGTGATAATCAATTCCTTGTGTATATTTATGAATGACCAATCTTCTGTCATTTGCATAGTGGTGCTAATAAGTTTTGAAGTATTTATTAGGTCACCTGAGTAAATTAGGTAACCTATTAATTATATTGTTATCCGATTTTGTCCGTCATCATGTGTCGTGTTGTGTGTTAACATTTGAACATTTTCAGCTTCTTCTGAAACTGTTGAACCAATTTCAACCAATTTTGGCATATAGCATCTATGGGTGAAGGGGAACAAAAATTGTGAATTTTATGGTCCCTGCCCCCTGGGGCCTGGGCCAAAACCACTAAAATTAGTGCAATCTTTAAAAATCTTCTTCTTTACTCCTGGACATCAAGCAGTCAAACTATTCGTATGATTCTAATCAGCACTGAGTCCTCTACAAAAATTGTGAAATTCATGGCCCCAGAGTTGGGGGTTCTAGTGCTAGGATGGGGCTAAATAGATTATATAGTGAAAATGCATTATTTCTTTGAAACAAGATATGGCAATAACGAAATGGGTAGAAATTCTTCTTCTCTGCTTATTGGCATTAAATACAGTAACCTACCAGGTAACCAAATGCATAGATATGTTGAATAAAGCTGTCTCTTCCAAAATTTTGAATTTTATGGTCCCAGGGTCATGGGTTTCAGTGTTAGGGCGGGGCTATATAGATTATATCGTGAAAATGCATACATTTTTTGCAATTCTATTTCTCTGCTCATGGGCTTTAAACAAATAATTAACCAAGTGGATAGATATGTTGAATAAAGCTGCCTCTAACAAAATTTTGAATTTTATGGTCCCAGGGTCATGGGTTTCAGTGTTAGGGCGGGGCTATATATATAGATTATATCGTGAAAATGCATAAATTTTTTGCAATTCTATTTCTCTGCTCATGGGCATTAAACAAATAATTAACCAAGTGGATAGATATGTTGAATAAAGCTGCCTCTTCCAAAATTGTGAATTTCATGGGCTTAGGGTCAGGGGTTCTAGTGATAGGGCGGGCTATATAGATTATATAGTGAAAATGAATTATATTTTTGAAGGTCTTTTTTCTGCCACGTGCACCTGGGTATTAGACCAATGAACTATGTAGTGCAGAGTTATGAAGAAAAAGGTAACGTTTTTGAGATTTGTGAATTTCATGGCCCCAGGGTCAGGTCTTCTTGTATTAGGGCGGGGCTGTAATGTTTATATAATTAAAATGCATGAATTCTTTGAAATTCTTTTCATTTGCTGCTGGGTATTATGCCAATGATCTAAGTAAATATTTATGATGAAAGAAAGCTGCCTCTTTCAAATGGTTAATTTCCGGGCCCCTTTGTCATTTGGAGGGGGAGGGTACATAGTCTAAAAAATAAATTAATGCTTTGAAATCCAATTTTGAAATTAATCAACAATTTATGATGAAATTAAATTCATGATAAAATTTCCAAAATTTTGAAATATTTGGCCCCAGGATCAGTGGTTCCTGTGGGATGGGGTGCACAACTTATGGTTACGAAGTGGAAATGCATTTTATCTTTGTTACTCTGATCTACACCTGGGTATTAAGTAACCAAAGTAAGCATGCTAAATGAATAATTATGATAAGCAATGGTGTCTCTTTCAAAATTGTGAAATCTATGGCCTCTGGTTTAAAACATGAATCAAATTCAATCGTTGGAAAGTTGTTACGGATACTCATGTAACCTATAAGGCCAGTGGTCCTCTTGTATTTATTTATGATACAAATGTCATCTCTTTTTATATACTCCTGTTATCTAATTTAGCAATTACATTTCGCCTCTTTCATTTTATTTCAACAATTCAAAATCATGAAATTTTGATTAAATTAACAATGTCTGGTGCTTCCAACGTTATGTTAAACAAAAGGTCCAGGAGCCACACCGCTCACCTGAGGCTTAGGCTAGGAAAAAACAAAATCAGTTTAATGTTTTTAAAAGCTTAAATGCATGAGTGGTTCCTTTGATCCCCCATCCTACCCCCGGGGTCATGATTTGAACATACGAATCTACACTACAAGAGGATACTTCCACATGAGTTTCAATTTCCATGGACCAGTAGTTCTTGAAAAGACGCTTTTTAAAGAATTTCCCTATATATTCCTATGTTAAACTTTGACTCCTTATCATGGCCCCAAGGGCCCACCTTACCCTTGGGTGTCATGATTTGAACAAACTTGAATCTACGTTACCAGAGGATGCTTTACTGTCCCAGTGGTTCTTGAGAAGAAGAATTTTAAAGATTTTCCCTATGTTAAAATTGGACCCCCCATAATGGCCCCATCCTACCCTTGGGGGTCATGAATTGATCAAGCTTGAATCTACACTTCCAGAGGATGCTTCTACATGAGTTTCATCTTTCCTAGCCAAGCAGTTCATGAGAAGAAGTCTCAAGAATTTAAAAGATTTTCCCTATGTATTCCTATCTTAAACTTTGACACAAATAATGGCCCCTCCCTATCCCTGGAGTTTTTGATTTAAACAGACTTAAATCTACACTACCAGAGGATGCTTCCACTTGAGTTTCATCTTTCCTACACTCCTGTAACCAAGCGGTTCTTGAGAAATTTTTTTTTAAAGATTTCCCTATATATTCCTATGTTAAACTTTGACACACATAATGGCCCCACTTTACCCCTGAGGGTCATGATTTGTACAAACTTGAATCTACAGAGGATGCTTCAACATGAGTTTCATCTTTCCTGGCCCAGTGGTTCTGGAGAAGAAGAATTTTAAGGATTTAGCCTATATATTCCTATGTTAATATTTGCCCCCCCCCCCATAATGGCCCCACCCTACCCCTGGGGGTCATGATTTGAACAAACTTGAATCTACACTACCAGAGGATGCTTCCACTTGAGTTTCATCTTTCCTGATCAGTGGCGTAGCATCGATTTTGAAAGTGGGGGGGGGCAGCCAGAGAAAAAAAATATTACTTACCTAAAAAAGTTGACCAAAAAAAAAAAAAAAAAAAAACAAAACAAAGTTGCCCAAAGTCGAAAATCCTATTTCGTTGGGGGGTTGCAGGTAAACTTTTTTCTCAGTGTCAACTACTTTCAGTACCAAGTCTAATACTACATTTTCGGTACTTCCCTAAAAGTGGGGGGACCATCCAGATTTTCAATTAACATTTCCTATGGTATAAGTAAGGTTGTGAAAAAAAAGTGAGGCGGGGGGGGGGGGGGGGGGCAGTCCCCATGGTTCATGAGCAGAAGAATAATAAAGATTTCCCCTTTTTAGCAATTACATTTCGCCTCTTTCATTTTATTTCAACAATTCAAAATCATGAAATTTTGATTAAATTAACAATGTCTGGTGCTTCCAACGTTATGTTAAACAAAAGATCCAGGGGCCACACCGCTCACCTGAGGCTTAGGCTAGGAAAAAACAAAATCAGTTTAATGTTTTTAAAAGCTTAAATGCATGAGTGGTCCCTTTGATCCCCCATCCTACCCCCGGGGTCATGATTTGAACATACGGATCTACACTACAAGAGGATACTTCCACATGAGTTTCATTTTCCATGGACCAGTAGTTCTTGAAAAGACGCTTTTTAAAGAATTTCCCTATATATTCCTATGTTAAACTTTGACTCCTTATCATGGCCCCACCTTACTCTTGGGTGTCATGATTTGAACAAACTTGAATCTACGTTACCAGAGGATGCTTTACTGTCCCAGTGGTTCTTGAGAAGAGGAATTTTAAAGATTTTCCCTATGTTAAACTTGGACCTCCGATAATGGCCCCATCCTACCCTTGGGGGTCATGATTTGATCAAGCTTGAATCTACACTTCCAGAGGATGCTTCTACATGAGTTTCATCTTTCCTAGCCAAGCAGTTCTTGAGAAGAAGTCTCAAGAATTTAAAAGATTTTCCCTATGTATTCCTATCTTAAACTTTGACACACATAATGGCCCCTCCCTATCCCTGGAGTTTTTGATTTGAACAGACTTAAATCTACACTACCAGAGGATGCTTCCACTTGAGTTTCATCTTTCCTAACCAAGTGGTTCTTGAGAAGAAAAATTTTAAAGATTTCCCTATATATTCCTATGTTAAACTTTGACACACATAATGGCCCCACTTTACCCCTGAGGGTCATGATTTGTACAAACTTGAATCTACAGAGGATGCTTCAACATGAGTTTCATCTTTCCTGGCCCAGTGGTTCTGGTGAAGAAGAATTTTAAGGATTTAGCCTATATATTCCTATGTTAAAATTTGCCCCACCCCCATAATGGCCCCACCCTACCCCTGGGGGTCATGATTTGAACAAACTTGAATCTACACTACCAGAGGATGCTTCCTCTTGAGTTTCATCTTTCCTGATCAGTGGCGTAGCATCGATTTTGAAAGTGGGGGGGGGGGGCAGCCAGAGAAAAAAAATATTACTTACCTAAAAAAGTTGACCAAAAAAAAAACAAAAAACAAAAAACAAAACAAAGTTGCCCAAAGTCGAAAATCCTATTTCGTTGGGGGGTTGCAGGTAAACTTTTTTCTCAGTGTCAACTACTTTCAGTACCAAGTCTAATACTACATTTTCGGTACTTCCCTAAAAGTGGGGGGACCATCCAGATTTTCAATTAACATTTCCTATGGTATAAGTAAGGTTGTGAAAAAAAAGTGAGGGGGGGGGGGCAGTCCCCATGGTTCATGAGCAGAAGAATAATAAAGATTTCCCCTTTATATTCCCATGTTTAAATTTGACCCCCATAATGACCCTTACCCTACCCCGGGGGAGGGGGGCCATAATTTGAACAAACTTGAAATTACAATACCAGAGGATGCTTCCACATGAGTTTTATCTTCCTGGCCCAGTGGTTCTTGTGAAGAAGAATTTTAAGGATTTTCCCTATATATTCCTATGTTAAAATTTGACCCCACATAATGACTCTCAGCTACCCCTGGGGGTCATGATTTAAATAAATTTTAATTTAAACTACTAGAGGATGCTTCCACTGGAGTTTCACTTTTCCTGGCCCAGTTGCTCTAGAGAAGAAGATTTTTAAGAGATGCTTTTAATTTTCCACTTATTCATAATCATCTCCCCTTATAAGAAAGCATGGCCCATTATTTGAACAAACTTGAATTCCCTTCACCCTAGGATACTCTGTGGCAAGTTTGGTTGAAATTGGTTGGATCTTGAGAAGAAGATGAAAATTTGGAAATTTTACGACAACGACGACAGACAACGGACAAATTTTGATCAGAAAAGCTCACTTGCGCCTTCGGCTCAGGTAAGCTAAAAACTTCAAAATATTAGCAATACAAATAACAAGAATATCATACCAAGATATCCATCAGTTGATATTGAGATTTCTTCAATTTCATTTAAGTACATCAGGTTTTATTATTTGAAATTTTGAATTTACTGGGTGGCATGCGCAGTAAAATGAAAAAAAAAATACAATATGTCAGACGGCTTTCAACTGTGAATTTTATATTTATATCGCAACCCCGTAATTTCAAAACATACAATAATGCACAACAGTACGAAAAAGATAAACATTGTATATGAGTCATGCTTCGCCCTTTATGCAGATTATACCATGTCTTCCACTATCGAAGCCCGTTTTGCATAAATTATCCCATGTTTTCCACTATCGTTGATGCTCTGGTATACTATACTAACTAGACAGTGATTCCTTAAATAAACATTGTATATATATGAGTCATGCCTAAAATTTACATGTTATAATTATGGAGCATTTATGAAGATCACAAATTTAAATTCATGATGCATCATGCACAGGTTGAACATTTTTTTGTGATTAGAAATTATTCAAATCATCATTCACACTGATTGACACGTCTGAGCATAACGACGTCCTTGATACAAATCATTGCCATGATCTGATAACAAGGAGGTGTTCTCAGTAGCCTCGTTGTGGCGATCAAGATTCGGCATCTGGTCCAGGTTGTTCGCATCTGGTTCCAGGTCACGTGACAGAAAAGCAACAGATGTTCGATAATTCTCGCCAAATTGATATGGCGCACGCGCAATAAAGTGAGAGAGTGTTGTAAATCTGTGTAACAACATGCAGATAAATTGAAGAACAAACAGAAATCCAAATACAATTAGGAACAATAGGCCTGCAATAGAAGAAAAAAAGTCACTTAGTAATTCGTCTACTTTTTTGTTTTATCAAAAACACAGAAAACAAGATGTGTTTGTGAAACACTATGCGCCCGCTGGCAACAAAGTTCCAAAACCTATTTTTAGCATTTAGGTCACAGTCAAGGTCAAAAGGTCATTGATCTTAATGTCAATTAAAAGAACTTTATAAGTGGAGTATGCATATCAAATATGAAGTCTTTATCACCCATGGTTCAAAAGTTATGGTGAAAGTTCGAAAAGTTATATAGTTTACAGTCAAGGTCACATGGCCATTGACCTTGGTGTCACTTGAAAGAACTTTATTAGTGGAGTAAGCATAAGAAAAATGAAGTATGTACCTCTTATGGTTCCAAAGTTAAGGCGAAAGTTTGAAAAAAAACTACTTTTAGCATATACATCTAGGTCACAGTCAAGGTCACAAGGTCATTGACCTTAGTTTTATTTCTATGTGTTCAATTAGTGAAGTATGCATACCAAATATGAAGTCATGATCTCCTATGGTTTAAAAGTTATGGCAAAAGATCGAAAAAGCTCGTTTTAGCATGTAGGTTAAGGTCACAAGTCAATGACCTTGGTGACTTTTAAAAGAACTTTATAAGTAGAGTATGCATACCTAATATAAAGTCTATCTCTCAAGGCTCAGAATTGAGGGGGAAGGTTAAAGTTGACAACAGACAGACAAACAGATAAACAGACAAACAAACAGACAGGACAAAAACAATGTACCCCTCGAATCTATCGCATAGCAATTATCATAATAAAGCCTTCTCGATAATTTTCCGTTACTTTGGTGTGTCAGCTTCAATTTATTTGACTTTAAGTAATTACTAATTGACAATTTTAGTTTAGTTATAAAGAGGCTTTTCACGTAATAAACGTTTTATCGCAGTTCTGTGGGCAAAATTCATTTGAAATATAATTTGAATGAAATAAATTGAAATGCCTTTCTTTTATTTTAAATACATGTAATAATTTTTTCTAGCAATACATATCCCCCTCCCAAATAAATAGAATTTTAGAATAAAAAAAATAAGAATCATTAAGTGACTTATATATTAGATGCAGATCGATACCAATAGACTTATTTATACTTACTGAATATATTTGTTCCCACACCACTTTCTGGTTGGCTTTTCTCAGCCGACTATATATAGATACTGATTTACTTACTGCATGGAGTTGCCCTGGTCAGTTAGTTAGGTCAATACCTACGGGCTTATTTACTTACTAAGTATATTTGTCCCAGCCACCTTTAAGTCGATACTACTTGATATCGTCATAATAATCACGATCCATAAACAGTTGACTATCCCCGATACCATCAACCATTCGTTACGTAACGTCCTTAAATTTTCTACAAATACCAGATGTATATTTACTCCGGAAATGCAAGACTGTCAAAAATAAAATCTTGGCACATATAACAGATAAGGAACAGCGATCTTTTAATCTATTAAATAGCATAAATACGAATATATAGCATCACCACTGTGTGCATATGTGTGAGGAAGGGTGTGTGTGTGTTTATGTGTCTGTTACAGTTTTAATTTTTCTTTTCAAGAGACAACTTTTAATACTCTTTTTCTCTTCATATAAACTAGTATTATATTTACCTTTGAGAGTTTGCTCTAAACTAAACACATCTGCCGAGGGCGTTAAACAAACTTTAATGAGATCCGCCCAGAACTTATACTCCTCTCGATTCACGCTACTCAAATCTTCCAGGTGGTGGATCTGACCTATCTGCTCCTTAATTTCTCTCATGATCCGTTCCTCTAAAATAATTAAACAGAGTAACGGTGTGTATTTTCAAATGTTAGAATTATATTTTATTATTCAAAGAAAACGAGAATGTGTCGAGAATTGTAATTTTGATACAATTATAAAACCCAGAGAGATCTCTTAAGAAAAAAAACATTGAGACAAGTAAATTGTAATTATATTTTTTAACCTTTGGCTGGCTGACGAAGGCATGGAATGGCATCAAGAAGACGCTGTATATGACCTGGATTAATATCAAATAAATGCATAAAATATTCAAAAACATTTGTAAAAACTTTATATTGTAAGAATAATTATAATACAGTAGAAAAACGAATAAATAAGGAATCATTATATCTAGTTTGTTGGGTATGCAAGGGCATGGACAATTGTTGAAAGCCTGGGATAATTGGCAAAACGGGAGAAGCCCCTTATGCATAAAATATATTACATTGCCAACTATAGTTGATGACCCTGGCATAACCACCCCAACCCAACCCTCCAAATAACAATAAAAATTAGGCCGTGCAATGTATACGTTTTTAATCTTTTACGGAAGAATTTTCATTAATTTTTCTTAATGAAACAGCATTCAGTGTCTTTTGTATTAAATTCCGAACTGTATAATGAAATGATTATAGACTCCTTCGGTGGTGAACACGACTTGTAATTTACCAGTAAAAATATCAATATTGATTAACATGGTTTCACTGAAAGATTCCAATCCATAATTGTAACTGAAAATGAATAACTAGAAAAATAGTACTCACCGATATACTTATACTTGTAATAAGCAGCAACTTTAATTTGAAAATTGTTTGGTGTTGTCATTACCAAACGTATAACATAAAAGCGTTTTAGAGTTAAACTCAGTATTTGTTCAGAATAGCTCTTCAACAATTGGCAATATAGATTAATTTTATCCCTTTGAGATAAAGGATAACACAGTGTCTGACACATTTTTTCATATTTGTATATTTTACTGGACGAAGACATTTATGGAAAACAAACAACAATACTCAATTATGTACGATTTAATTTCTTAAAAGAAGCAAATTATTCACAATCGTTGTTGATGAAACAAAAATATCATCAGTCTCGTTTAAAGTAATCATTTCGTAAGTTCTTTGGTCGATATACTGGTCGTAATGACTTTGTCAGCAAAAACAATTTATATAACTGATTAAAATGCTGTCCGACGTTTTTCATACTAATTGCTAGTCATTCATTTATACACTGAATTGACAGATTTTCTCCCGTTATTTCTCGATCATGACAAGGAGCACGCAGCGGATGTGACCGGTTGGCAGGGAATGCTCACTTTTCCATGGCACCTGATCCCACCTCTGATGTTTTGGAGGTCCTTGTTTGCTCTGCTCCTGTTATGTATTGTTTTATGTACTTTGATATTGAATACCGTTCGTTATCTCCACATCCTTCATGACAAATGAGATAACTTTAACCCTACTATCACCAACTTCCCTGATATTTTTGTAGTAGTATATCCCCTTATCAACTGAATATTGAGCTTATGTCTCTCTGTTGATTCGATACACATTTATATGTAGCTTAAGGTAATTCCATCCTCCAATGATGTAATTGCTTTTTGCAAAACCAGTAATTAATATAAATTCATACTTTATAGAACAATTTTTTTGGGAAAAGTGCTTTACACTAGATGTAATGATAAATATTGTGAAGTAAACGAATTTTGAAAATGCTTTTTTTCTTTATTTAATCAATTATTCAATCTTTAAAAAATGTTTACAAGGGCAATAACTCCTTCTAAGGTCTCTTTGTTCAGGCATTTGTTTTATTGTACTTCTAATGTAAAACACTTTCCCTGATATTCACAGTTCAAAAGTATCTTATAAGTAAGAAGTATTTAGGAACATTCAGCCTCAGAATTATGCACTTAACCAGTTTTTACATATTTTTCATAATACTGTTTACAAAAAATGTGCGATTTTGTTTATGTTGACATACACTTCTGTTTATTTATGTTTCGCATCTTTTCTGCAATTATTTGATTGATTGATTGATTGTATACTGTTTAACGTCCCTCTCCAGAATATTTCACTGATATGGAGACGTCACCATTGCCGGTGAAGGGCTGCAAATTTGGGCATATGCTCGGCACTCAGGGCCATTGAGAAGGGAGGGATCTTTATCGTGCCACACCTGCTGTGACACGGGGCCTCGGTTTATACAGTCTCATCCGAAGGACCGCCCCATTTAGTCGCCTTTTACGACAAGCAAGGGGGTACTGAGGACCTATTCTAACCTGGATCCCCACGGGATGCAATTATTTGTTAGGGTGTTTCCACCCTCACAATTTTATTAGTTCAAAGTACAAAAACTGCATTTATTTTCATTTGATTTACTTTTGCAATTATTTGAAAATTTAAAGTAAATCAAATGAAAATAAATGCAGTTTTTGTACTTTGAACCAATAAAATTGTGAGTTTGGAAACACCCTAACAAGGTCCAGCACAATACACTGATATATTAAGGTATGTAGCTTGACAAATCTATTTAGCTAAGCTTTATCAATGCATTGCAAATACCTTGATCAAGGTATTTAATGTAAAGAAACAAAAAGAAGTTCATAAAAAATAAAATTAAAAAGTCAAATTATGAGTTGATGTCAGTGTGTTCACTCGTGCATGATAAGGACTCGGGTATCAAAAACAGCATGAAAGAACGTCTCCTCACACAACATGCTTTACTGATTTCTGGAGTATTTTACTTGCATGAGTGATTTTACTGACAACAACTCGGAACTCGACTTTCAGTATTTATTTTTTTTAAAGAATTGTTTTTGTATTTTCACTACATAAAATGCCTTGATCAAAGTATTTGTAATACCTTGATAAAGCTATATAATTTTATCATTATCTATACCTTAATCAGGATATTTTGCTGGACATGTTAGCATCTTATCAAATATAAAGATATGAACACTGTGTCTTACAAAGTTTCGGCTTGACAAAAATTATTCCTGACCTATTAGAATAGGTCACGCTTACCTGACATTTATAAAAACAAATACATAAATGACAAAATACATATAAGATAACTCTACCTGATTTTGTAATTTTGAGATCTTCCTCAATTTCTTCCTTTGTGATGGTTTTCAACACTTCCATATCTTGGACTGTTTTGATTTGATTTCTATTGAAGCTCTGTTTATATTCAAGTAAACCAATCCCGCGTAGCCAAGATTGTACATCGTTCTGGAAATAAAGGGTTCTCTTTTTATCATATGTAATAAAAATCACTATGAAATCTTGTATTATTGAGAACATACACACCATTGTTTTTA
The DNA here is from genome assembly GCF_032062105.1 of Saccostrea cuccullata. NCBI lineage: Eukaryota > Metazoa > Mollusca > Bivalvia > Ostreida > Ostreidae > Saccostrea > Saccostrea cuccullata. Next base: position 1,389 of record NW_026921491.1, on the reverse strand, counting down.
TGATTTTTTTTCTCGTTTAGTTGAAATTTTTTAAGTATTGAACCATCTTTATGCGATTTTATGATGCCCGGTAAAACTGTTCGATCCTCTAGATCAAAACTTGTAGAAATACGAACTAAAACTATATTTTTATATTGATATATTTTTCATTTAAATACATACTAGTATTTTCATCATGTTTTACCCGGTCAAAACTACTGATAATTTATGCTTATTTTTTTGTAAAAACATCTTGTTGTACCTGATATAATACACACATGTATTGCAAATTTCTAACAAAATTATCAGTGGGAAAGATACAATATAAAGTTTGTGTAGATGTACGTTGCATATGTCCTAAATCAAGCATGCCAGAGTTTCTCGTTTTCACAAAATTTTTATTACTGAGATATAAAATAGTATTCAAGAACAAACCGGGACACCAATAGGAATCTTAAACTCTGGAATATCCTGGATTAACCGGAACAATTTCGTACGATGAGCAACTATCTTGATCCCTATTCGCTTAAGGTCCTTTTCTGTGAGCATTCCAAGGAAGTTTGTATTCTCGTATCCATTTTCGACAAAGTTACAAGCATACCCCTAAACAAAGAAAAAAAATGATTTCAGTTAAAGTGTTAAAGGTGGACTATAACGAATCGAGACCAATCCTGGACAGGGAAATCAAAGACCCATGAAAAAGGTGACACCAGGTTTCTAAGGTAAAAAAGCACCTGGTTTGATCAGGAAAATTGAGTCAATCGTAGACACATTAACATACAATGGCTTAATATGTCAGTCAAATTTCCATCATTCGAACAGTGTATTTGCAAACAGTGTCCCTCAAATGACCATAGAATTTGGTGACAACTTATTCAAATGATATTTTTGAAACACTCTTCAACATCTGTAACATAAACTTTTGTTTCAGTAGCTTCTATTAAAAATTTTATGCCATTGAGTATCGAGAGACATAACACGATATGCAGGTGATTGAAGATTACTACCGAGTAGATGAGAGAATGTAACCATGGCAAAGTTTAAGTCATTGCTCTTGTTTTGCTATCTGTTACTTGGTCAAAAACTGGTAAAGGTTAATTGAAAAATGCGTTTTGTTAATGGATAAATTGTCACTGTTGTATCGTAGGTTGAATTGAAAGACAGACTTATAAATTCATTTTCATGTAAAGGTTATCATTTTTGCTTTTTAAGAAAATAGAAAATTTGTGATATTTTACGAGGCCATTTTAAGTGTTTGCTTGCCCTCTCCGGACCGACTGGTTAAAATGGCCCCACTCAATTTTGCAAAAACTCCTTAATATAAAGATTTTTTTTATTTCCATAATACCCGATTCCATCAATTAATATTTTGGTTTTCTTATATATAAAAAGACTTTATCATCTTTAAAT
>NW_026921490.1:0-18810 GCF_032062105.1 Saccostrea cuccullata | reverse complement strand
ATTTCACTCGTGAGACAGGATCTTTCGATATTTTCACTCGTGAAAATATCAAAAATCCTGTCCCACTCGTGAAATAAATTCCATATTCAACTACAAAACATTGAATATCCTCTGTAAGCTTGATAAGGAGGTGATTATTAGATTAGTTAATATTTTAAATTAGGATGCATTTCTTCACTACAAGAAGTACGTGTAAAAACCATATACTATTAAATCAAATGTATATACATGTATATTTTCCCAGGGAGAGGAAATAAACGTCTTATGTGGTCGAAAAGTGATGCAAGCAAGTGAAAATGTAAGTATCATAAGGTATTAATTTACCTATCAATATGAAATTGCAATGACGTGTATTATAATTGTTCTGGCAAAGTTAAGAAAAGTAATTTAATAAACATTATACATTTATTGACCGAGTTCGAGGACAACATGCGTTTTGTCGGCACCCAAGAACCAAATTGTCTGCCTGAGGCCGTTAGGCCGAAGGCAGACAGTTTGGTTCGAGGGTCCGACAAAACGCATTTTGTCCGAGAACTCTGTCAATAAATGTTTTGTTATACCTTTCATTTTATTATATATTTTTTGACATACATATATTTTGTGCTATATTCCGTAATGTAACATTAGATCTTTCACTGTTTAAAACCAAAGAATGAAAATGAGATTAAGCTCCGCCCATTCTGTGACGTAAGCGGTCCAACATCTCTCCGAGCGGTCCAACATCTCACTCAGCGCTCCAACATCGATTTTTTATGCCCGCTCAGCAAAACATTAAAAATGTTAGACTTTTTTCTGTATAGGTTTGTATAGGAACAAATTTTTAAAGGTATAACAAATATCTTCAATCTCAAAGATTGGGCGCTTCACATTTTCGACTGTAAATGCATATTTTTTTCCCGATGATTTACGGAAGCCCATTGGTGCCAACCTCTATATATAAAGGAAATGCAATATATAAAAGCAAACCTCGATATATAAAGGAAATACAATATATATAAACAAAACCTGGATATATATAAAGGAAATGCGATATATATAAACGAAACCTGGATATATATAAAGGAAATGCGATATATATAAACGAAACCTGGATATATATAAAGGAAATGTGATATATATAAACAAAACCTCGATATATATAAAGAGAAAAGCGATATATATAAACAAACCCTCGATATATATAAAGAGAAATGCGATATATATAAAGAGGAAATTTTCCACTGCGTGACCTGTAGCACCAGCTGTCCATCAAGATTATATACAGATTAACTCCTGGCAGGGGGAAATCGGTTATTCAGTACTCAGAACTTTCCCAGAATAAGCAAAATGTTGCCATTTAATAGTGTTTATTTGTTTGTACATGCATATATCAATGAACTGTAATATTAATTATTGTAACATTACTTAAAATAATGCACTTAATTGAGAAGATGAGCATTTTATTAAATGCATTCATGATTAAGTATATGTGTTGCATTAAAAGTTTCAATCTAAAGTTTAAACTTATCTAGATAGTTACAGATAAGTTTAAACTTTATATTTAAACTTTTAATGTAACATATGTATCGTATTTTCTGTGTTTTATTGACTTTACATGTATTTTGATCAACTTCGTTTTTTTACAACCTTTTTTTTTTTTTTTTTTTTTACCAAACTTACTAACTTTGGTTTCACAACCGAGAATTTATGAAAATGTAAAGTTAAACGTGGAGTCTTAACAAGTACTTTTTAATGCCCTAATTCAAATTTATTTAAATTCGTTATAAAAATAATTTACTAGTACGCCCATTGATTGTAAAAAAAAAAAAAAAAGAATCGGAATGGGAGAGAGGGGAGAGATCAAGTCTTCACTTCATTTGAATATGAGGGAAGGAAGCGACATGTACTTTTACTGTATAATTATGTAATAATTTAAGGGTCCTTTGATGTGAAAAAAGTAAAGTATTGATAGACCAAAAGAAACGAGTTAGTGCATGCACACTTACATAATTAAACTGCGGAATTTTGCCCCACATCGTAAATTAAATCGATTTGAAAATCTACATCATGTAAAGACATAGTAAAACGTTAAAGTACTTATAAAACATGATAAAACACACTTGCATTTTTGCACTGAATTATATTTCGATTGAAAAAGACCCCCAACATTTAGTTATGTAATATACATTTTAAGCCGAAAAGTCATTCATTGGTGTAATTCTGCCCAACACGTCTGAAATGTAAGAAGAACAGAGTGTTTAAGCTTTAGATTTAATTGTCATAATTATCAAGATACACAAAGGAAGAAAACACAACACGCTGAATACCATCCTGAAACAGCCCACCAACTGATTGCAATGAAAACATTGGACCGTGAGCTGCTTATCATATGTTGGCGAAGTCTTTGTTGTAATGTAGGTCATTAAACATGTTAAAAAAGGTCAGGCAGTGGAAATTTTTCTCTTTATATATATATCGAAGTTTTGTTTTTATATATCGCATTTCCTTTATATATATCGAGGTTTTGTTCATATATATCGAATTTCCTTTATATATAAATCGAGGTTTTCTTTATATATATCGCATTTCCTTTATATATATCGAGGTTTTCTTTATATATATATATCGCATTTTCTTTATACGGTGGTATATTTAGGACACGCAATTATTTTTTTTAATGCTAGAAAAAAATTATCTTGTGAAAACGAGATGATTATCTTGTGAAAACGAGATATTATCTTGTGAAAACGACTTATTATCTTGTGAAAACGAGATAATATCTTGTGAAAACGAGATATTATCTTGTGAAAACGAGATAATATCTTGTGAAAACGAGATATTATCTTGTGAAAACGAGATATTATCTTGTGAAAACGAGATGTTATCTTGTGAAAACGAGATATTATCTTGCGAAAACGAGATATTATCTTGTGAAAACGACTTATTATCTTGTGAAAACGACGTATTATCTTGTGAAAACGAGGTATTATCTTGTGAAAACGAGATATTATCTTGTGAAAACGAGATAATATCTTGTGAAAACGAGATATTATCTTGTGAAAACGAGATATTATCTTGTGAAACGACATAATATAATAAGTCGTTTTCACAAGATAATATCTCGTTTTCAAAAGATAATTATGTCGTTTTCACAAGATAATATCTCGTTTTCACAAGATAATATCTCGTTTTCACAAGATAATATCTCGTTTTCACAAGATAATTATGTCGTTTTCACAAGATAATATCTCGTTTTCACAAGATAATATCTCGTTTTCACAAGATAATAAGTCGTTTTCACAAGATATAATATCTCGTTTTCACAAGATAATTATGTCGTTTTCACAAGATAATATCTCGTTTTCACAAGATAATACATGTATCTCGTTTTCACAAGATATCATCTCGTTTTCACAAGATAATAAGTCGTTTTCACAAGGTAATATCTCGTTTTCACAAGTTAATATCTCGTTTTCACAAGATAATTGGTATATTTAGGACACGCAATTATTTTTTTTTTTAAATACCAGAAAAAAATTATCTTGTGAAAACGACATAATTATCTTGTGAAAACGAGATATTATCTTGTGAAAACGACTTATTATCTTGTGAAAACGAGATATTATCTTGTGAAAACGAGATAATATCTTGTGAAAACGAGATATTATCTTGTGAAAACGAGATATTATCTTGTGAAAACGACTTATTATCTTGTGAAAACGAGATATTATCTTGTGAAAACGAGATATTATCTTGTGAAAACGACATAATTCTTGTGATCTTGTGAAAACGAGATATTATATTGTGAAAACGACTTATTATCTTGTGAAAACGAGATATTATCTTGTGATAACGAGATATTATCTTGTGAAAACGAGAAATTATCTTGTGAAAACGAGATATTATCTTGTGAAAACGAGATATTACTTAGTATCTTGTGAAAACGAGATAATTATCTTGTGAAAACGAGATATTATCTTGTGAAAACGACTTATTATCTTGTGAAAACGAGATATTATCTTGTGAAAACGAGATATTATCTTGTGAAAAAGACATAATTATCTTGTGAAAACGAGATATTATCTTGTGAAAACGACTTATTATCTTGTGAAAACGAGATACTATCTTGTGAAAACGAGAAATTATCTTGTGAAAACGACTTATTATCTTGTGAAAACGACATAATATAATAAGTCGTTTTCACAAGATAATAAGTCGTTTTCACAAGATAATATCTCGTTTTCACAAGATATTATCTCGTTTTCACAAGATAATATCTCGTTTTCAGAAGGTAATAAGTCATTTTCACAAGATAATATCTCGTTTTTACAAGATAATTATGTCGTTTTCACTAGATAATATCTCGTTTTCACAAGATAATATCTCGTTTTCACAATTTAAGATAATAAGTCGTTTTCACAAGATAATATCTCGTTTTCACAAGATAATTATGTCGTTTTCACAAGATAATATCTCGTTTTCACAAGATAATATCTCGTTTTCACAAGATAATATCTCGTTTTCACAAGATAATATCTCGTTTTCACAAGATAATTATCTCGTTTTCACAAGATAATTTTTTTCTGGTATTTAAAAAAAAATAATTGCGTGTCCTAAATATACCACCGTATCTTTATATATAGAGGTTTACTTTTACATATCGCTTTTCCTTAATATATACAGGTTGGCACTAATGGGCTTCCGTAATGATTGTTCTAACCAAGGAAAACTTTGACACTGCAATTGGTAATGAGTTTTCACTCAAGTATTTATTTTTTTTTTCTTCTGATATTTCGTTGTTAGGATAAAATCATATCAGACGGTCCTTCTATAAGCCGCATTAACAAGGCTGGCTGCGTCAGGGCCTTGGGGACGTGGATTCAGACCAATGCTATGGTGTTAGGGGGCATCCTGCTGGGAATACTTCTGCCACAGGTAAATCAAGTTGTATTTGTCGACCGAACTCAAAAACAAATTGTCTATCATCTGTTTAAAATTATATGAAGAATTTACGCATGAAAGTCTACAAAATTGTCATTTTTGAACACATGAATTCAGTTCCTAGTGGAATCTATCATCCTTGCAATGCCAGAGGTAACGATTGATCAACACATTGGACCCACAGCAATATGCTGACTCAGGATCTCAGGCAATGTGAGGATGGGAATCTAGTGACAGCAATATTTTATTGATAAATGTAACTTGTACACGAACATTCACGTGCGCATATTTTTGCCGTTCAAGGTGCCTACGTATTACATAAATTAATACTAGTATATAAATACAGTAAAGCACAAAGTTACTCATTATAAAAATTAATGATTATCATTTTACTCTGTAATTTAGATGTTTGTTATGTGTCTTTCCCGTACATTGAGGGATCAAATTAAAAGCCAGAAAGCAAAGTGGGGACGTCAGCGTCGTTACCAAGACAACCCGGCTTTTGACAGACATTGAGCATCAACAGGAGGGAACGTCTTGTCTGAAGGGCATAGAGAACTGTGATATACGAGATTACAATAGTGATTCTGGGATTCCAAGTGATTATGTTTTACAGTGAACGATACAGTCTATCAATATACACGGTACTTGTACATACAAAATGGATTCCTGAAATTATAAATCTGTAGTATACATGTACGTATCATACCAGTTGTGTGTGTGGAGTGTGTATTGCGGCATCTTCGCTAGCCAAGGGTTTCTAATACGCTACTCTCCTCATAAACCCTTGGCCTACGGTGTTCATAAAAATCGGGATTTTTTTCCAGATTTCTGATTGGATTTCAGTACACACCTGTCGACCAATCATCAATTGTTTTTTTGTAAATGGCGATATTTGCGTTCGGGATACTTCTTGACTCTTTAATCTCGGAATTGAAAAACGATCCGTAAGATAACATGTACGTAATTCTATGAATAGCTATGGTGTCATCCAATATCTTCTAAATATGTGATTAAGAATCTATATTGAAGCTTCCGATTTGTACTATAAGTAATAAATAAACATTACTCAATTATTGCTTCTAAATTATTCTTGAAAAAACTTTAATTTATTTTTTTTTAAACATGCGTCTTTATTTCTGTCGATGACGCAATCTGTGCGTACCTGATAGATACGAGATCACGTGACGAAAACAATCCCGTCTTTTGACTTCATCGTATGCCAAGGGTTTTTGAGGAGAGTAGCGTATCAGAAACCCTTGGCTAGCGAATATGGTATTGCGGGTGCCTGAAAATTTAGAGAAATAGAGGGGATGAGAGATAATTTTTATTACATGTTTTAGATACATTAATTGTTCATTTAATATGAAAAATAAAAAAAATATGATTGACTGCAAAATTTATTTTGTGATTGTGCAATCTGTTAACAAAATAGCCAAAAATCAGCAAAATAACAAAGGATTACAACCATTGAATGATACAGATATCCACCTGTTCTGTTGTTATGAGGAAGAAGTACTATGAACATGAGGAACAATCATATATCATTCTCATAAAAAGACATTCCCGGTATCTAAATATAGATTCCAGGGATTCTAAAATTAACTTTGCAGAATAAATTATCACAATCATTTTTCCCCTCAAAATTAAAATATTCAAATAATGCAGTAACATTGTATCAGCACTATAAATATAGTTAATATACCTATTTAAAGTGAACACTGCATCAGCGATATAAATAGATGGAAATTTTACATCTTTATTAAATACAAATCAGATGCCATTTTATCAATAAAAGGTGCAACTCAAATATTCAACCAATAATTCTCTAAAACTCATCTTCTCTGAGATTATAACTTTTTATCACATATTTTTTGGATGTTAAATGTAAAAATAGATAAATTTATACATAATAATTTACAATTTATACATTCTGCCCTTGTTTTAGGAGATTCAGGAGACTTTTATAATTTAACTTGAAAAAATAAAACAAACAAAATCACAGAAGAAAAAAAATATGAACAAATATTTAGCAGTACCAAGTACTAGTATAATCAAAGAAGTCACCCAATATGAGTGGATGATTATTAAAATAGCTAATAATAATTTTTAACAGTACACTCTAATAATAATAATAATACATGTTGTTTCATCAACAAAACAATAAAAACACATTTCCTATAAATCTCCCCCACCCTCCATTGATAACACTTGATTATATTTAAAAAAAAACAAGAAAAAAGGTCTTAATTCACTTGATGAAAAGGCTGTGCTTAATTTTTTTCTGTGACCTAAGATACTCAGTACATGTACTTAATTCTTGAAGTATGAAGAAGTTAAATGTGAACCTCAAATAATAAAATGAATATATACATGAAAACATGGAAAACCAATATTTTTAATGTGTATCCATATTAAATATCTAATGACAAATATTTAACAGACTATTTAATTTTCATTAATGATTATCACCATACATGTTAACTCTCCCGATTTAGGCGGGAGTCTACCGCTTTTTCACTCCATCTCCCGCCTACCGATTTAATTCAGAAATCTACCGCTTTTCTACAAAAGCTGCGTCTAAAGTATTTTTGGTTCGCTTGGGTATCCATTTTTGAAGCCACTCTCATAAAATCTCGCTAGATATCGCGTGATTTGACTCGGAATCATACAAACGCTTTTTTTGTACATAGATTTCAAGCACGGATTTGACAACGACAACATCATAAGACTACCAGTGATTACATTGGTTACGATAAATTAATCAACATCCCTGCCATGAAAAAGGAGATATAGCTTTTAAGAATTAGATGAAAACATTTGACATCGTCTTTAAAAGCACAGAAGCTCACAACTTTATCAATAAAGTCATTAGAAATCACTCGATTGACCAAGCCATGTGCACATCTCTACTTTCGTTTTCGATCATCGCAGGAAATCTGATTTATATAACGAAAGATACGAACTTGTTTTAGATCTAGATTAAACCATGCCATCATTTGTTTTGTTTAAAAACTGAATGAACATTCAGAATTATTGCTTCTAGGCTATTTCAGCAAAGATCACTCTTCAAAAGGCTAAGTAAAGCAGCCAATCCAAGCAAAATGATGAGCATGAAAAATATTTGAATTTGTACAATTTATGTCAAACTTAAGGTGTTTCTGTCTTCTTCCTTGCTGTTGATATTTAAGATTGATTAGTGTAGGTACCTGATTTCATTTAAGGCTTATAATATACATGTATATTACATGAAAGATATCGATAATCCAAGCGTTAAACAACACGCGCGCAATGCTACCGCTTTTGAGGTCTGAATCTCCCTCTTTTTCATCACAATAGGTTAACATGTATGTTATCACTACTAGTACACCAGGTATATATACAAAAGGGATTACGTAAAATCAAATATAGAATGTTACCAGCCCCTTTGAGGGTAGGGTGTAAATATAGATAAATTAACCTTCAATCAAAACCAGTTTAGAAACATACATGCATGAATTAAAGTTAAATTCATACATTTCTCATTTCTGAAAAGCTAATGATTACTTACTTACGTAAACATGAAAATTGTCAAAATTCTCAAATAATATTTCATTTATTAGTCAAAGAAAAGAGCTGTGATCAATAATGTTGATTGTTTTAGAAATGATGCCGTTTATAAAAGCTTTGGTTGGTAGGAAGCAGATGCTTGTTTGGGGAGGGAATATGGATGTGAAAAGTTTTCATAGGAACTATAACAATGTTTTAGGACTGAGTGAATGTTGATGGGTGTAGTGATTTAGGAGTAAATTCTGAGTAAATGTGGGTTGGTGTAATAATGTTTTAGGAGTAAATTCTGGGTAAATGTGGGTTGGTGTAATAATGTTTAAGGAGTAAATTCTGGGTAAATGTGGGTTGGTGTAATAATGTTTTAGGAGTTAATTCTGAGTAAATGTGGGTGGGTGTAATAATGTTTTAGGAGTTTACTCTGAGTGAACATGGATGGGCATTTGTTTGTTAGAGGGCCACCTACACACGGGGCAGTAGTGGTTATCCCTCTGTAGCCAGGTCAGGATACAGCGCTGATGGAAGCTGTGCTTACAGGGCAGCCCACACAACAGGACCCCCGGCTCGTAATCCTCCAGACAGACCACACACTGGCTACACTCCAGGAAATCCCCCGGGGTCAGGCAGGGCCTCAGGCTCCTATCATAATTCTGAGTTAGGGTCTCTGATCTTAAATTCTGAATATTAGAGGAGCTGTCAAGGTGTGTAACATTATCTCTCTCTTTGGTGTGTCTGTCTGCTGGTGTATTGTCTTGTTCAAGAATGGTGTAGTTTGAATGATGTGATGTATTAGTTTGTTCTGGTGTTACATTATTTGGGTCCACTTTGGTATAAGGCCAGGTAGGAAGGCGTTTAATGTAATCAGAGGACATGTGAGCCGCCATCCAGAGAGATGGGATTTCTTGTTGGTTCCACTCCAGAAATGCATTACGATCCAGGTGACTCAGGCTTCGAGGATGTAAGGGGTAAAACAAATGTTCTAAAGTTCTGAAGCGGGCAAAATTCCAGTCTTGATTGGAGTCTTCCTCTGTACTCTTCTTATAAAACCCTACTCCTAGAGCCAGTAAGTACATCCCTAACCAAACTTCAACAATGATCAGATGGCGAGAGTAAAATTTAAAATCAGCCCTGACCAAGGCCATGGTGTCGGTAACACCCAATAAACGGATCAGCTTAAGGCCATAGGGAATAAAATCAGCTAGAAAAGGAATCTGGAAGAGTGTTAAAAGGCCCATCCAAACAAGGATGTGTATGATATTATACTTTATGGCACAGAACAGTAACATTACAATCCTTTTGATAAATGAACCTTGAACTAAACTGATCTCAAAAATAGTGAGACTATTACAGATGAATAGTGTTAAAATAAAAACATCGTTAAGACTTGGATATAAACATTTTAAATATGTTTCCATGGATTTAAAAGAAATTGATTCTGAAGGCCTGGTCCCATATTTGAACACTTTTTCTTTGGTTATAATGAAGTAAGCTAAATGATCCCTTTCTGGAAGAAGCTTCCAAGCGTTGCTTTTAATCAATACTTCTCTAGACGTTACTCCGAAACGAATTCGTCCTGGAAAACGTACACTCAGTGCTGAATAAAAAAGGGGAACTTGCTTTTGTCTTGAAACCATAATGATACGGATCTCAGGGTCTTCTGAAGGTTTATATGAGATCCAGTTCTTGTTTAGTTCCAAGGGATCTTTAATGGTAAGGACTTTATGGTTGACTGTGTCTTTGATCCAATTACTGATGCTGGACAGTTTATAGTTACCTAAAAAAGTACATAAATTATAGTAACCTTTATAGTTTGTAAATGTTCTTTCAAAGGAATATCTCACAAAATTTTTACTACACCTTCAGTCTGACTAAAGCCAGCCCCTACAATTTCACTTTGTTAGTAGTGAAATTGTAGGGGCTGGCTTTAGTCAGACTGACTACACCTCTATTTTCCCGAGATAGTCTTTGACTCTTTATAAGTGAGAAAAAATTTTCAGGAATTGTGCACATGGTTGTACGCAAGAATTAAATTTTTGTGAGCACACTGTCTCATGTAATAACGCTAATATAAAGTTCAAACAAGAGGCCCAGGGGCCACATCACTCACCTGAGCAAATCAGCTTGAGATCAGAACTAAAAAGTTTACTGAAAGGGGGGGGGGGCTTGAATTTAATACTACTTGAGAATGCCTTCATATTAATACAGCATTTCACTTTGCTGTTCTTGATAAAAAGATTTTTTTTTAAACATTTTCTTCCTATATATATAACTTCATAAAAATTTGAATTTAATTCCCCATTGTTTCCCTCCCTACTCCAAAGGGCCATGATTTGAATGAATTTAAATCAGGATTTGAACAAACTTAATTCTACACTACCCAAAAATGCTTCTATATAAATACTAGTATCACTAATCATGGCTTTGCTATTCTTGAGAAGAAGAGTTTTTTTAAATATGTATTTCAGTGTAAAACTTGGATCTCCCATTGTGACCCCACTCTATCCCTGGGGGTTATAATTTGAACAAACTATAATCTAAACAACCTGAGAATGATTCCATATAAATATCACTAATGATGGCTTTGAAGTACTTGAGAAGACGATTTTTAAAGATTTCCCTATCTAGTCCTATGTAAAACTTTGATCTGCAATTTTGGCCCCATCCTACTCCTGGTGGTCATGACTTGATCAAGCTTGAATCTACACTACCTTGAGGACGATTTCACATGAGTTTCATCTTTCCTGGCCCAGTGGCTCTTGAGAAGAAGATTTTTAAAGATTTTTCCTATATATTCCTATGTAAAACTTTGATCGGCCATTGTGGCCCCACCCTACCCCCAGGGGTCATGATTTGAACAAACTTGTACACTACCTGAGGATGCTTCCACATGAGTTTCATCTTTCCCGGCCTAGTGGTTCTTGAGAAGAAGATTTTTAAAGATTTTCCCTCTATATTCCTATGTTAAACTTTGATAGGCCATTGTGGCCCCACCCTACCCCAAGGGGTCATGATTTGAACAAACTTGTACACTACCTGAGGATGCTTCCACATGAGTTTCATCTTTCCCGGCCCAGTGGTTCTCGAGAAGAAGATTTTTAAAGATTTTCCCTATACATTCCTATGTAAAACTTTGATCGGCCATTGTGGCCCCACCCTACCCCCGGGGGTCATGATTTGAACAAACTTAAATCTACACTATCTGAGGATGCTTCCACATGAGTTTCATCTTTCCTGGCCCAGTGGTTATTGAGAAGAAGATTTTTAAAGATTTTCCCTATATATTTCTATGTAAAACTTTGATCGGTCATTGTGGCCCCACCCTACCCCCAGGGGTCATGATTAGAACAAATTTGAATCTACTCTACCTGAGGATGCTTCCACATGAGTTTCATCTTTCCAGGCACAGTGGTTCTTGAGAATAAGATTTTTTAACAATGCCATTAATTTTTCATTAATTCATAATTATCTCCCCTTGGAAGAGGTCATGGCCCTTCATTTGAAGAAACTTGAATGCCCTTCACCTAAGGATAGTTTGTGGCAAGTTTGGTTGAAATTGGCCCAGTGGTTCTTGAGGAGAAGATGAAAATGTGAAAAGTTTACTACGACGAAGACGACAACAACAACGCCGACAACAACGACTACAACGACGCCTGATAACGGACAAATTTTGATTAGAAAAGCTCACTTGAGCCTTCGGCTTAGGTGAGCTAAAAAAAAGTGATTTACAGTAATGTATACATGAAAATTCTTGCTCCCATTTCTTTTTTCCCCTTTGGTCCTTGTAAAAAGTCGGTGAATTTAAAACGGGGTGAATATAAAGAACACTGCTTAATTTCTTAAAGGGAACTGTGACTGGACAAATTTAAAATGGGGCAAAATTGTTAGTAAGTGTAAAAGGGTAAAAATAACATGGGGCAAAAATAACCATAAATACAGTAGTGCCCTGCACAAGTGTATAGTCATACCTGTGTACACCTGCGTCAGTGTTAAGTACACTGCACTTACCTGTATAGGTGTACAGCTGGACCTGAGATTTAGACTGAAATTTCTGAGGCAAGCCAAGGATTAAGCGAGTGGAATCCCAGCTCTTCCAATGACAGAACCTGTTAATATGTTTTATACATACATACGGAATTTTAATATGATATTTTGTCTTTACAGGTGACTGATTTCAAATCGACTGGATACTAAACAGTTAAAAAAATCTAAGTACTGAGAGTTCTGATAGAAGGATACTAATGGACAGATGAGATGCAACATAAAAATGATTAACATAATCCCTGTATCAAAACAACATCATAACTTGTTCAAGTGAAACAAAACTAACTGACAAATGAATCATGGATTTGAATGATGTAGGTAGCTGACTGCTTGTTTACCTGTAATCTGTTTTGCAGTTGAAGTTGCCCACCCTGACCCCAAACTTTGTCACTTTGTTGATGAGAGCTGACCAGGAGGCGTCAGAGAGAGGCTTGAAGTCCCACTGTTTGGTGAGAATCCTGACCAACCAAACACTGTCTTTAGCATCCTCCACCTGTTCCAGGAAATGAGACCCCCCAGTGAAGTTTGTGGGGGTGGTAGATTCCTCCATCGCAGCATCAGTTACCTCCCCCTCCGTCACCAGTCCTGAACAGAAAAAACACAACAAACATGTGATCTACACATCAAAGGAATAGACATGCAAATTGGGTTTTTTTTTCATTAAAAGATTTTAAAGTATTTTCACTATTGGGTTTTTTGATTGATTTACCTTTTTTAAATCTTTGTTGTAACATTTTCAGAACAATGAACTTAAAGAAAATATCATCTAACAAAAATAAAAAGAATACAGAACCAAAATAATTATTTTTACTTGAATGATCTGGTGTTGTTTTTATTGTATAAGGCATGATAAAAACAATATATATGTAAGACTCCAAAGTCCGATGGTGACGCCAAAGTCCGATGGTCATGCCAAACCCCGATGGTCTGCGCCAAACTCCGATGGCTCATTGTCTTTACGGGCGCCAAAGTCCGATGGCCACGCCAAAGTCCGATGGCTCGTTTCCTATGAGACACGTTGCGCTGAAGTGCGATGGTCTGACACGTTAAAGTCCGATGGTGCGGATGAACAATCAACGTTTATGACGTCACAATAATCCGACGTCAATCCTTGACGCCGTTGTCCTGCATTCAAAAGCAATCATTTCTGAATTCGTCCTTGAACACAATTTTTATTATTGATTTTGCTTATTGCTTGCACCTCTAGAGATATTCTGCGGGACGTGGAGGCCGGTCCTTCGGATGAGAACGTATAAACCGAGGCCCCGTGTCACAGTAGGTGCTGGCACGAAAAAGATCCCTCCCTGCTTAATGGCCCTAAGTGCCGAGCATAGGACAAAATTTGCAGCTCTCCACCAGCAAATGGTGGCGTCTCCATATGAGTGAAAAATTCTCGAGAGGGACGTTAAACAATATACAATCAATCAATCAATCTAGAGATATAAGGGTTAGTCCTCGCACACCACTCGATTGATTAGGGTTAGTCCTTGCATTGCACAACCCGAGTGAATTAGGGTTAGTCCTCGCACCAAAGTCGAGTGATTAGGGTTAGTCTTGCCCCAACTCAAGATATTTAGGTTATTGTTAATACACACTTTTCGAGCGTTAGTCTCGCACCTGCCTGAGAGTTAAGGGTTAGTTTTCGCATTTATTTATACTTATTCTAAAGACCTTTGCATGTCGCGGCATTGAGGTTTGGGCGCAGTGCTACTATGACGTCATAAACGTTAATTGTTTTCCGCACCGTCGAACTTTGGCGTGTCAGACTATCGGGGTTTGGCGCAGACCATCGGACTTTGGCGTGACCATCGGACTTTGGAGTCCCATCGCACTTTGGAGTCCTACATAGTTATTGACATTTACCAAACTGACCCTATATTTTATCGCTGACCCAAATTGTCGTAAAAATTCAGAAGTCTCTGACTTACAGGTGAACAGGACTGATCTTATTATAGACTGCATGTTCCTTTTTAAAATGATACATTTTAGTAACCTATGAACCTGGTGATCAAGGGCTTGTACTGACTACTGAGACATAATTTGTTCTTACTAATCAAATCAATAATGACTTGTCAAAAGAGAACACACATTTTATTAAGAAGATGAGTAAGGATTATAATTTATGTTTGTTGTGTACCTGTGGCGTCTACAAGCTCACTGAGCTCGTGTTTCTCCACTATACCCTCATAACTGACCCCCCTCTGCTCCAGAAGTGTCTTCAGCTTCAGAACAGACAGGGTCATGGGGTCAAGCAGACGGTGTGACAATACCCCCGTCTCCACCCAGCTAACCGCCTCGAGCAACCGCGCTAGGACAAACAACACAGCTACATAGATCAGCAACAGAACTAACTTGAACCACATTATCTGATAATGATCAAATGACTGTGACACGTCAGCTCTTATTTTCTTCCACAGATTTCAAGACGTAAGATTCCATTCAAGAATGAAGAAAGCAAAAGTTGGGGTCTAAATAGAAATACATTGTCTGTCGCTCATGCCAGTCTTTGGAAGTTCGAGAAACTGCGAGGAGGGGGCCCGAAATCGAACTTGACGAAAAGTAAACTGTCAAATTTAACCGGAAGTAAACAATCAAATGAAGTACATATAAACTGAAACCATACAGTGTCCTTTAAAAATCCGAAATAGATTTCATTCAAAATATCGTGGAAATATTCAACTGAGTACATTATATTCGTTTAAGGATGTACAACACACCTACCCCAAAAAATTCCTGTCGTTTAATTTTCGTTATTTTTGTATATTTAGTACATGACTATATCTACTGCATGTATGCACATTTTGGACAAAATCGTTCGAGTGGTTTTTGGACAGGAACTTCCAAAAGTTACCCCCCTTTAGTTGTTTACAAGGAGAGAAAATTTTTAATCAATGAACTACTTAAACCTTGATTTTCAAAAAATCCAGGTTAGATATAAATGTCAAATTTCATTGACTTATTCCTTTAACCATTTAACACAAAAACATAGTCATCTTTTTGATATACATATCTTAAAAATAATTTTTAAAGACCTTAAACTGAAAAACTATGAATTATCTAAGCCTTGAAAATTGTGTATTTTTCTATTTCAAAATTTTTTTGTGAAAAAACTTGTCGTTTAATTTTGGTAAAAAACTTTCTTTAGGTAGCTGGTAGTAAAAATAATCTTCATAATTTTTTGTATAATTTTTGTACGACCAGTTTTGATTTAATAGCGGAAAATTACCCCCTCCCCCTTTCTCAATAAATCACGTTCCCGCGCGTCTTTCAGACGGGGGTCGATCACTTTGCTATGAATCTACAAATACACATTTTAAAAAAATCAAATTGGAATATTGCTTTTGCTACAAAAATATATTAACTTACAAATTTAAAAGTTCTCATATGTAAAGCGTATTCAAATGTAGATTTATAGGCAATTTTTGAATACCCCTACCACCCCACCCCTTCCTTTTTTGCGTCGCAGACCAATGTTAGCATTTGACGAAACGTCGTTTACAGTGCAAATATACTAGTATTTCGTTATTTGAATCCCGGAGGTATGCATTAGTTTTTAAATTCATGAATTCAGAATAAATATTGACAACTGTTTTTATATGTATCAGGGAAAAAAATACTGAAGGATTTTAGTGTTTAGTCCATATATGTACGCGTTATGCATTCCATATCACATGAAACCTGGATACGAATTCAAGTTATGTTGAACTTGAATATGTTGATTTTTAATTTTATTTCTTTAATTTTATTCATATAAAAAATGGTGTATGTTCAATTCTCCTGTGATATAAATGGAATAATTGTAGTTTCTAACTTCTTTCATGTCATTATAATTTCAAACGAGACAGTATGTGGCCGTGGGGATACATCGACATTTGCATAGATGTACACCCCTTATGATATTGTACGCATTCTTTCAATGTCGTTGCTTGAATTCTAAAGTTAAAATTAAAATTCCGTATTCGTCCACATTAACTTCAAAATATCAAACATTAAACTCTTCATCTATTTCAACTTATATCAAATCGCACACTGATATTTTTAAAAATCTTTTGGGCTACGTTTTGTTTTGATTCGAGGAAATGCGAACCGACATTGCATTGTTGACAGTTACAGAAAGTCAAACGATTTGCATATTCATAAATGCAGATAATTTCAGTACTAGTGAACAATTCTTTTCAATTCTATACTTACATTGTGTATATTAGGTCTATAGTATTCAATTCTTGGATTTACCAGGAGGTCTTGCTGTATCTGATTCTGTGGAAAACCGTGAATAAAGGGAGGAAAATAAACATCTAAATTTTCAGAGTTGTTCCTCTTTGATCAGTAAGGGTCTGAGAACAACATCGATTTTACATTGTAAAAAGTTTTTTGTTTGTTTATTGTTGTTTTATTTAATTAAAGAAGAAAAACAATATCTATATCGTAAATGCACAAATTGTAATGAAGACCATTAATTAATCGGAATGTTATATAGCCAATTGTACATAATGAGAATTTCGGCAATGTAAAATAAAATTTTCAGAATAAAAAAAATGCTGCGCTTTAATCAAGTTTACAATTTATTGGAATGAAATGAAATAAACATTAAGGAACGATATTTTATGTCTATTACTTGCTTTTTACGGAGTTTAATCGGGTTAATTAAACAAATACTTATTGATTGAGTATGGTACGCATAATCACAGCCAAGCCCCATATCCCATTTATCTTTAATGACTGAAATACATCGGGATCTTTTTAATCGTCATTTTGACGCTTTAATTTTGACGTTAAATTTGACGTCACGTCAAACGTTCAATTGAAATCGCAAGAGTTATCTCCCCCAGTGTGTTGTACGTCTTTAAGCGTGAATTATATTACTTGAAATTTTCTTTATAAATCCCCTGCTATCAGAATTGATTAAGCATAACATTTCATTGGGGATGTTTTACAAAATGATACCGAAAAAATCCTTTAAAAATCCGGAATACATTTCATTCAAAATATCGTGGAAATATTCAACTGAGTACATTATATTCGTTTAAGAGTGAATTATATTACTTGAAATTTTCCTTATAAATCCCCTGCTATCAGACTTGATTAAGCATAACATTTCATTGGGGATGTTTTACAAAATGATACCGAAAAAATCCTTTAAAAATCCGGAATACATTTCATTCAAAATATCGTGGAAATATTCAACTGAGTACATTATATTCGTTTAAGAGTGATTTATATTACTTGAAATTTTCTTTATAAATCCCCTGCTATCAGACTTGATTAAGCATAACATTTCATTGGGGATGTTTTACAAAATGATACCGAAAAATTAACATTAGGGAATATAGATTTACAGCTAAATTAAAACATCAATCTTTTTTTTCTATTACAGCACAAAAATAGAAAACTTATCTATTAGATAACTGTTTATCGGGGACAAGGCCTCTGGCTGGCCTATTACGGACACATACTTAAACCTGTAAGTAACCCCCCCCCCCGGCAATATTTTCGCCAATGTAATTATATGCTCCCGGAAAAGGAAGTTTTCGGGGTTATATAGTTTTCGTCGTGTCTGTCTGTCTGTCTGATTTCCGTACTTACAAGAAACTTTAACTTTGGTCATAACTCTTGAACCGTACGTAAGGGCTATATAGAGCTTTCATACTTCATATAAATTATAATCATTGTGAGAAGACCTTTCATCATGTTCATTGGATATCAACAACTTTGACCCTTTGACCTTGATCTTGGAGTTTGACCTAATTTTTACAAACTTTAACCTTGGTCATAACTTTTGATCAGTAACTTAATTAAGGGCTAGAGCTTTCATACTTCACATATATGTATAACCTAATCCTTGTGATGAGACCTTTCATTGGATATCAAGAACCTTGACCTTGGAGTTTGACCTACTTTTTACAAACTTTAACCTTGGCCATAACTTTTGAACGGTAGGGGGCCAGCGCTTTCATTCTTACCATATGTAATCTTTGAGACAAGGCATTTCTTTAGAAACCAACAACCTTGACTCTTTGATCTTGACCCCGGGGTTTGTCCTACCTTTAAAAACGTTAATCTTGGTCATAAACTTTGAACAGGTGGTGCTAGCTATGGTGTTATATTTCACATTTGTATTTTTTGTGAATAGGTCTTAATTTAGGTACCAACATATTTGATCTGCATTTAAGAAGGTTTAACCTTACGGGGGCATCAATGTTTCACGAACACATCTTATTTTTTAAAATTTTTTTTTGCTTGTCAAGAAATTGTCAAGATTTTCGGTAGTTGACCCGACTGTAAATATATGACTGTGCCCCCATC